>NW_017306731.1:1039109-1042898 GCF_000935625.1 Nanorana parkeri
TATATGTATATATATATATATATATATATATATATATACATACATACACACACATATTTTTATTCTAATGTAAAGCTGCACCCTATTTAACCCATCAGAGCCTGCTCAGTTCCTATAAATGATCCTGAGTGCCTTCACTCTTCCCTCCCAATCCCAATACAGTTTAGAAGTAATCTAATTTTTTTCAGACCTTAAGTACTTACATTATGGTTTGCCATTGCATTTACGCTATTTTGTACGTCTGTTTTTCATAGAATCTGCCCCTTTGTTACATGCAGAGTCATCTTAGAATCAGATTATTGTGCTTCCGCAGCACTGCCCTAAATCTATTCTGAAAACAGAAGCAGACATTGTCTGAGACACAGTGGAAATTCATTAATGGGCTGGTCACTTTGTGGGGTTACTAGAATTCATCACTGTCATGTGATGAGCGGTCACAAATAAAAAGGAGGATCAAAAGGAATCTATATTTTTATTGTATACATAGACATAAACTTTTAAAATAACGGTCCCGAATTGACTTTGTGTTTTATAATGCTTGTTCCTATGTGCAGTAATGATACTATAGCTGGGGTAGTCATATTGGCTGTCTACAAATACTGAGCAGGCTGTGCATTGGCAATAGAATATTTGATAGGGACATCCGTTTTGTTACTTGCCCCACATGTACAGCATGGTCAGATGTTCATCAAGTCTCAGAGGGCACAACATGAAAATAGAATGAGGCTTTGGCGGAAGGATTTGAGGCACCCATGGGCTGCAGATCTGGTACAGTATATGTATGGAAAATCACCAGGTTCAGCTGAATTTCAGATGTGCACTATACAGAAGAACCTCTACAGTGGCCCTAACTGCTGTAAGGAAACAATGGAAAGCCCCGACTTCTGTCTGCTGACTACTGCATTGCATATAAATCATGGAACTGATGAACATCAGCATATGTTCACATCTGAATTAGCAATTCGTATTCACAAAGGGATTCTGGACACCTGGAAGCTCCCTGTGTGCGTCTATGTTTTCTGCAGTACATAGAGATAACTCACAGCAACCAATCGGACGGACATCTGACAGGTCACTAAAGCTGGCCATATACGGATCGAAATTAGGCTTCTCGCTGTATCAGCCAAAATGTAATCCTTGGGGGGCTTTGCTGGCACCACCTGGCTCCTCAAAGGTTGATTTTTTTAATCGACTTTTGTCAAAGGCACCCGGGGGGAAATTGTCATCAGAACGGTGACTGCATCCAATCAACTGCGTATTTTGACAGCTGCGGTGCCAGCAGGGGAGATTCCTCCATCCATGCTGTCTACTATGGATAAGGGAATTGAAAGATTCATCTCTTTCAGCCCTGCGCTCTTTAAGTGTGTGGCCAGCTTTAGGATTACTGTACTTTCAATATTATAACTACATTTGTCTTTACTCAGTTATCCCTAAACGCTGCAGCTTTATTTACCAATACAGTGCAAACCACCATGTGGTTCAAATTTACCTATTTCAAACAATTAGATATCAACTCCTAATTTTGCTTCCACTATTTTTCAACATATATTAAGGAGGTTTATTGCATGTATAGATAAAACATATTTTTGGGTAGAGTGTGGAAGGGTTGGATCCCCTGTCGGGTTTTTAATGCTCTCTGTGTCTAGACTGGGTAGATGCATCCTCTCTATTTTTCGGACCATTGTCACTGAGGCAGGAAGTGGTGGGTTTGTTTTCACCCGAATAAGAGATGAGGGTAAATCTTCCAATGGGGACACCCATTCTTGTGACAACTGTCTTAAACTGTATACATTTACATTTCTAAATATATCTTATTCAAAACTTTGTAACAATGTCTGAATCTTGGCTGCACTTTAGAGGAGATATATAGTACTTTTGTATATCTTGCCTTAAAATTATATATGCATCCTTGATATCCTTTGATACCAAAGAGTCTCCTGGGTGAAGGATGGCAGAGCTGGTAGATTCCTTACAGGACTTTTGGACTCTCAGGAACCTTCTGTGGCCCTTCCGGTCAAGTGTAGGTTGTGCCAACTTCCTTTTGCTCTGGTGACAGCTGGAGAAAAAACACTGGAACTTTTTTTGCCTCCAGAACTGTGACTGTGACCCCAAGAAAGTAGCTGACCTAAGACAGCGAAAAGATCTGTCCCTCTTTGGGGTGATTTTGGTATGACAGTAGAAAGCCAGGAGGAGCCAGGAAGTAAAATTCTTTGAAAACCTTCATTATACTCTGTACCCAGGCATTCAGAATGTTCAAGAACCAGGAGGCTGAGATGGCCAACAGACGTCCCTCTGCTTAAAGTGGGAGCGCTCCTTCGTAATAAAGGCAGCTTTTTCCCAGATTTATTGGGCTTGGAGTGCTAGGACTTATGATTAAATTCAGGGTCTGGCTTGGGTTTGGATCCTGAAGCTTGGGAGGGATTTTGCTGTCGGAGGCTTGAAATTATTTTTCTGAGGTAGAAATGTGCTCTCCTATCCCAGTTACTTCCTTGATATAAATATCCAAGGATTCCCTGAACACGAGTTCCCCAGTAAAAAAGGCGCTCCTTGTAAGGGAGCTCTGAAGCATTTATAAAGAATAATAATTTGACTATTTCAAAAGTTTTTCTTTGGCTTAGTATATTACTATAGAGGTAGGCAATATTTGATAGAATCTAGAAAAGTGGAACATAGAAGAGGGATCTCTCCATTTCAGTGTTCCCCTTTGCCAGATTCTGTTACATTTTGGCACTTATTTGCCTTTAAAATACTTAATTTGTTGGTTTTTTAACCTGCAATTCTGTAGTTCCAAGTTTAATAAATATCTGGAGAAATGGCCAATAAACTTGATTTAAAAGATATGCAGTGTCTATATATAATTGGGCCTCTATTGTATACAATTGGCATTTTCGGGTTCGAGTCTGATAGGCTGCCATGGAGCAAAGCTAACATTTCTTAACCCTCAACATTTTTAAATCTGAGCACAGTTTAAAAATATACTTTTACTTTTTTTTTTCTTTAAATATCTCTTTATTCAATTTTCATTTTACTTTTTGGCATTTTCTGTCTAAAGCCCCAGACCACTTTATACTCACCTCTCCATCGCTTCCCCACCGATCTGTCGATGCTGCTTCTCAGTGTTGTAGCTCAGAGAAGCAATACAGGAATGAGCACAGCATCGCATGCTCTCCCATACACAGAAGCACTGGGCATTTTGCAGTGGCAACCACAGAAGAAGCAGTATCAGGGAGTACTGGAGAGGTGAATATAGTCAGAGAGGAACTTTACGTGGCAAGGTGGCAGTGTCCCTTTAAATCTTCTAGACTACCAGCAAGGCTGGACAAGGCACAAGGATCTGATATCTTGCTGGTAAGTTTACCAGTTTTACACTTCACCCGGGTTCACAAATACATGTAATATAATATTATTACACTAATTCAACACAAGCAGTCTGTATCTGGAGCAGAATCAGACTTCAGCGATTAAAAATAAAATCATGACCTTTGCAACAGTAAACAAGTAATTTAACGTGCTAGAAGGAGGGGATCATGAACAATGTGGATTATTTTTATAAGGCCACACATTCTCCTTCCAGCTGTCATAACGCAGTGTGTCACTCTGTAAACCACAACATGCGATGTGTTCGCTTCCAACACTATTCACGTCTATCAAAGTAAATGGTAGATGAAAGCTCTTAACACCTATTGCCCAGGCTGCAGATGGAACCCGTTTCATGAATGGAACATAATACAAAATGTGACTTTTCTTGCTTTTAATTACCGCCTCATATCTAGCAGCCTACAGAACTGT
>NW_017306731.1:1043296-1065132 GCF_000935625.1 Nanorana parkeri
GGGGGGAATCCATCCCCTCCCCTGTCACAGCAGAGAGCCGTGACAGGATCGAGAGGTGAGCGAACGCCGGTATGTGTTCGCTCACCTCCCGATCTACTGAGCCGACCCGTGACAGTCTCATTGTCACAGGTCGGCTAAAACTATGAGGTGAGTGAAAAGCACTCACCTCATAGTTCTCCTTTAAAGTGGCTCTTTAGCTATGTTTAAACCTTTTGCTGCCAGAGGAATTTACTTCCTTTTTTGCACACGTTTTAAAGTGCACATTTTAGGCCTGAAGATTGCTTAAACCCCCACAGTGAATATTCAAATTAATTTTAGTGCACAGTATAGAAATTTTTTTTTGTAAAATATAAAAGATGAGGTGGTGAGTAAATAGATGCCAAATAGATCAAGCATTAAAACTGTGCACGTGCGTGGAATGCTGAAAAACGACAGCGCCCAAAATTGTCCATAGGCGACACTTTAAAAGCTTTCACAGCTCATAAATTTAGAGTTAGTAGTGAATGACGGCACTAGAATAATTTATCTCACTCTGGCGTGTGCAGTGATACCTGATGTGTGGCACTATCATCGTTTCCATAGTGTCTACACACAACCCTGCTTAAAAAAATGTTTGCCCATTTTCACATTTATTTTTATTAACCTTTCATTTTAAAAACTTGTTGTTTTTTGTATTATTTAACTTTATTGCTATCACAAGGGGGATGACACTTTCGCGAGTGACGCTGTGTGTTATTTCTACCACTCAAGCAAAACAGATGACAAACGCACTCATCAATTTGTCACCAGCTTTACAGCAAGGTGCACATGGAATGGGCTTTAAACAGTAAAACAGCAAAAAGTTTTCCTGGCACACTCACATCTAGCATGTAAAAAACCTGTCTAACACTAAGGTTAAAAACAGAGGTTTGGATACACGTCTCATTTCTACCACTGACCCCTACATAACTACAGATTACAGAGGCTGACAGAAGAAACCACAGCACAAAGTGGGATACCAGGCATCCAACTAACCAGGAAGCATGCAAGACATTTTTTGGGAAGGTTATCTCTTCAATCCAGAGAATTTGAGGACATGGGCATCTGCAGGCCGAGTTCATGCAGATGTGAATGCACAATTACTATTTATTTACTTAATTTAATATACAAAACAAGAACAGACGTCTGTGCGCACTGTAAGTCAGTATTTAGTAACACCCCTTGTAGCAGACATCAGTCGATAATTATTACTTGAACCCAACCTAAAGGGATTTTTTTCACTGTTCCTGGAAATGCTTTTATACTGTAAAGTTGTCTTGCCTGCACTGCATGTTTGAAGATCTGCATTGGATCTTTGTTTTGTTAGAATGCCCTGCCACTTTTTGCTTCAGTTTCTTTAAAGGAGATCTATGGGGCAACCTTTTTAGCCAATAGTTCTCAGGGTCACGGGAGGTCATAAACGTGTCCTCCGGTGACCCAAAACTCAGTATATAGTGGGCTATTGCTCGCTATATGCTGAGTGCGCCACAGCAGGGACGGATCCCGACAATACTGACGAGATCCACCCCGCTGGCTGATTGACAACTGGCTCTGCCTCTCTGGAGGCAGAAAAAACTGTGCCCACCCCCTCCCCATTTGTTCTTCCAGCCAGCACTGGAGAAACGGAGAGGGCAGTGGAGAATCTCTGCTGGGGGAGCAGACTGACAGTCACTGCTCTCTGCAGGGAGAAGATTGGGAAGTCAGTGATTGGTGGTGTGTGTTCACTTGATAATAGAGCCAACTTGTGGCAGCTTCAGTGTCACAAGTGGGCTTGAATTATAGGGATGAGTGTTTTGCACTCACCCCATAATTCTCCTTTAAAGACTTGTAACGTTAGCTTCTACAATTTGTTGATACTTTGTAAAAAACAGTTTATTCCTCTACGGTCATATTATTTCCTGAGTCACTGGTTGCCACAAATGCTCCTTTATTCTCTTAATTTTGTTTTGATGACTGCAGTCACAGAGTTCAGTTTTTGTTTCATCAGACTATTTCTTGTTTCTAACATGCGGGGCTCATCTAACTGTTGTGTGCTTCAGACATTGACTTGTGAGATAAGAATGTAGGTAAGGTTTCCTTTTGATGATTCTTCCATGAAGATCATTGTGCAACCTTGCACACTGGACTTGTGAATCATTACTCTTGTGACACCTTAAGCTACAGGTCTTTTGTAGTGATATGGTAATGTACTTTGCATACTTAATCGGTCTAAAGGGCAGTTATTTTGAAAATGTTTCTTGGTTTTCCAAGTCTTGACTCCATCTGTTTCCCTTCCTTTCCCTCATTTTATTTTAAATAGAGAAAATGCAAATAAAATTGCATTAAAAATACATTTTTTATTGCCTTAATTCCCTTTACTAGTCAGTTATCTTTATTTTCAAATTTTTACTCATAGGTTTACAAAAGCCCATAGCTGTTGGGTGAAGGTAAAACCTGAGAAAATCGAAGAATAATCATTTTTTTTAACAAACCCGATAATGAGGATGTTTGGAGGCTGCCATGACTACCCTTTTTACTTCTGACAATAGTAGTTCCCTGACTGTCATGCTGATCCAATGGTTTCAGTACTTACTCAGTTACTGACCTGAAACAAGTCTTCTTCTTTCTTGATCTTTTCTTGACTTTTGCTTTTTCAAGGTTAGTGTGTAAGGAAGTATTAATACCAGAGCCAGCTAGACAACTAGCATTCCCAGAAGGAGGTTAGCAATGGCAAACCCCATATTGCACTCAGTTCAGCCTTTTTCTGATTATGACTTGACAAATCCTTTAGGGCCCATTTTCATTAGAGCTTTGTACTAATCACATGTTACCGTGTGTTACCATGTGCTAGGGACGTTCCATTGCCTTTCATTTCAATGGCACCCCAACACACCTCCCTGTGGGCGTGTCTTGCATGCACTACTTTTCTTTTTCACCACACTGCAATGCAAGGTATTGCAGTTCTACACTGCAGAGTATACCCACCACGAGTGCGTTGGTGTGTGATTGAAAGGAATTGCAAAACAACACACCTAGAACATGGTACCGCTCTGGTGTGTGCTAAACGCAAAACTACTGTGTGAATGGGCCCTCAAGTTCTGGGACCTTTTTGAGTGATTTAAAAAATAAAAATCTGAATCTTACATAAATTGTTATCCTTATACTTGCACTGCTGTAAAATTCAAAATAAGAATTTATACAACTGCAAGTAGAAAGCACCCTTACATGTAATAATATAAGGAAGCTACAATGCATTCTAAGTGCCACTATTGCCTGGCATAAATATAAGCATGTTAGAGTGGGGAAAGGGAATGGAACTTTAGGGCATTTCGAGGAGACTTATGAGTAAGCTGCCTACGCTGAGCAAAGTCCATTCAAAAGTAAGCAGTCTATGAAGTTACTTCAATAATTTAGTTAACAGAAGATTATAGGACAACAAGGAGACAGTAATACTTGTACTGCCTGTATTTGTGTAGCGCTGGACTTTTCCTATAAGCCTTAGCAGATACCATCAGCCCTATCCAACACAATAGTATCTGATGAAACTAGTTCCTGTTCTGACCTGATTAACCTAAGGAACTCTGGCACCTCTGCACTGATTGTTCCCCTTACCTAAATAAATCATGCTCAGACTGCTGGTAGCTGCCAGGACATTCTGCTTGTGTAGCTGGCCCCTTTGTTCTGAGTCCCTGTGTCCTATGATCCCGGTACCAGCTCTGTTAAGGTGCCCATACACTGCACGATTCTCGTACGAGAATTGCTGGAAATCCCGTGATCGTACAAGAATCGTGCAGTGTGAATGAAGACGTGCAACCGTTTCTGTACGGTCGCACGTCTTTTGTCTAAGGAGCATGCTAGAAAACCAGCCGAAAATCTTGCGATTTTCGGCTGGTTTGAATGATGCTCTGGATCCGCCCAGCAGCGTAAGTGACAGCCCCGTCCGTAGGATGAGTATAATATACCGGTAACTGATACCATAAGATTTGTAGTAGTACTAAAATCGTGATGAGATTATGTTATGTGGCCATTATAAATACAGTTGGTGCTCAGTTCATTAAAAGAATAGTCCAGCTTTGTGACCATGTTTCAAGTGACACCCATATTTAGGATGCAACATGAAACGTTATATATTCCCCAACACCACACCCTCAAATCCTGTATTTTTTAATCTGTTGCCACTGTGTGTGGCTCCGCCCACACAGCCACGTCATCCATTCATAAATCTATTCACAGGAACCGAGAATGGAAAGACTACAAGTGCCACCACTACAGAGAGAGTTGTAGATCTCAAGTGCAGTGCCGTGTTCTTGTAGTTCATTGTTTACTTCCTCCAGCCCCATAACTGAAAGTCTGTACTTTAATACACATATGGGGCTGCAGGAGCCCATGCACTGCACCCACAAGGATTGCACTTGCATAGCTTTGCAGACTCCAATGTAAAAAATTATTATACAGGATTTATATAGCGCCAACAGTCTGCACAGCACTTTACAATATAAGGAAGACATTACAATTACAATACAAATCAAGACAAGATGGTAAGGAGGGCCCTGTCCGTGAAGGCTTACAATCTAAAATGCACATTTTGTCTGTCACCAATGTCTGCATATAATGTATTCATTTTTTCCCAAAATGTGGACTATGCTTTTAAGTGCCAAGAGCTTCTGTAGATAAAGAAAAGCATGAACTAGCACAAAACTAACTCAACACAAATGAAAGTTACCGAGAATCTGAGTAACTGACTCCTTAATCACTTTGTATCCCTTGATGAATGACCTACTTCGGAAAAGCACAGTAGACAAAAAAAGATGAAAGACCCAAAGAACATAAAAATTAGGGGAGTTAAAAAAAAAAAAAAGGAAACAACTTCAATATTAACAGAAAGACTGATGTTATATGTGCTTTAAATAGGGATACATTTTGCATCATTAAATATTGAAATTTACTTTACTATACATGGAAACTAAAGTGCTGTGAAGTGGGCTGTGTTGGCAAATGATAGGAAGTGGAATCGGCCATTTTGCCATTGCTTGGCTTCAGGGGGCTTTACGCTGCACTTAATTTCTCTCAGATTGAAAAGGCATTAGTCCACATTAATGAAAATTTAACATGGGTTCTCTACATGTAGCTAAATTCATGATGGCTGCATAGTAAGTACACAGTCCCTTAACTTAAAAAAATGAAATAAATATGCAGTTTTAATATTTCGTATATTTGTTTAAGTGATATTCTTTTCATTCAGTTCAGCTAGTTCAGTTAGCTAAAATCTGTCATTTTGCTGAATACATCGTAAGTGAAGGTTGAAATTAGACTTGCATTACAAACACCTGCTTTATATGCTGCCCTATAGGAAGCAGAGATACAATGGTGAGCAGAAACAAACCTGTGCTTATTGTGGGCGGTTTAAATGACTTGATTTTTTCTAATTTCATCTTGCAATGCCTAAAGCCAAAATTGACATGCTAATTTAGATGTGAATTCAAGCTTAAAGAAAGTCCACAGTTATCACTACTAATGACTCACATTCAAATCCCTATATTTACTAAATTATGGAAGAATAAGCATGTAACTATGTAAAAATATTTTACAGAGATATGTTAAGCTAAAGTACAGAGGCTTAGTGGGTAGCACTTCTGTCTTGTAGCACTGGGGGTCCCTGGTTCAAAACCTGGTCAGGAGTTTGTATGTTCTCCCTCTGCTTGCGTTGGTTTCCTCCCTCACTCCAAAGTCTGAAAAGTCAATTGGCTCCTGCCTAAATTGGATCTTAAATTGTAAGCTACTTGAGGGCAGGGATTGATGTGAATGTGCAGTAAGTAAAGCTCTGGGTAAATTGTTGGCGCTATAAATACTCATAATAATAATAATAATAATAGAAACAGCAATACTGTTGTTCAAGTGCGTTTTTAGCTATTTGACTGAAGCTGCCCATAAATTCTTCAATTGTGAGATAATGTTATCTATTACAACAAAGGAGGATAGCTGGGTGTAATCAGAAAATTCCTAAATGATCAAAATCATGTAAAGGGAATGTATCTAAAAATCTAAATTTGCAACAGGTGCTTCAGCAGGTCTATGTAGAGTTGGATGTAAACAGACATGTGTATGTCTACATTAGATTACCCCCGATCTGTCACAATCAGGTCTGCCACAACAGAACTCTGTTCTGTTTGGTTTTCCGGACCTTGACGGAGTCGGGGGTAATTGGATGTAAACGGATGGACTAACATTGTATTTACAATGAGATCCGCCCTTGCTCAGACTCCGGTCTTAACAGGTGTGGCTCCTCACCTAATCCACCTGCAGCCTTTTCTTAGCCAGACAATCTCATCCTTTTAGTGGGGCAGTTTAGCCAGTGCTTGGTGGGAGTTGCTTATGCTGACTTGACAATACACCCGCTGCTCAGTAAACTCCCCAAACCGCAACTTCGCCTCTTGTATAGAGACGTCCCTCAAGTTAGAACTAGGTGAGATTAAGCAGAGTGTCTGAGTCTCCCAGTTGGATGTCAGAGCGACTGCAATAGAAACGCACATGACAGATCTAGAGGATTGCATTCAGAGGCTGGAAGACCAAGCTGCATAGAAAAACATTCCCTTCTTTACTTGTGGCACAATGACCTGGAAAACTGCAGTAGGTGTAATAATGTGAAGCTCAGGAGCATTCCAGAGACAGTGGGAGACCTGCAAGCTACTGTGACAGAAATGGATCAACCTGCCACACCTGAAATAGTCCTCAACAGAGTTCACAGGACCCAGTCGACCTTCACGTCAGTACCCGACCGACCACGGGATGTACTCTGTAGAGTGCATTATTTCCTGGTCAAAGAGGCTATTATGCAGAAAGCATGAGAAAAGGGTCCTGTGACATTCAATGGAGCAGAGATTACATACTCCCAGACCCCTGGATACCCAGACGTAGACTACTGCCCAGTATTCAGTTTTGCAGGGCACCATTCTAGTTTTACCCGTCTGCTACTGGATTATCAGTGTGATTGGTTAATTATTTGGTTATATTGGCCACTTGCAAGCACTAGCAGACTTTTTCTACGATAGGCTCAAAAAACTGTTCTGTGAAATAGGAGTCACATGATCTCTCACAGTCTACTCGAACTGTGGTGCCTTTGCCCGGATGTCTTTTTGATGGGTAATGTTTGGTCCTGGGTGGGAAAGGTTATTTCTCCCTTTTTTTAGGTCTGAGGGAAATGTTTTGTTTTATTTAAGACTTTGTGTGACTCTCTTTTCGAGATCCATGTACTATTTCTCAAAAAACAGTCCTCCCTATGGGGATGGGAGTTATCTGCTTACTGCCGGGCACAGGTTATGTTTTCCTTCCATTTGTATTGTTGTATTATGGATATTAATGTTTGATTTTTTATAGTACTGATTCGTTCTGTTCATTATGTAAGCCACCGTGGACAGGCGCACCTCCCTTCAGGTGCTGTTTGGCTAACTTTGCTTCTACGTAGGACGTTATCTTCTCTTAATTTGGGTCTTGGTGGACATAAGAAGCTGACAGTTAAGCTTTTATAGTTATCTTTGTACCTGCCTTTGTTCTGTCTTTTCTAGTAGGGGAGAGCTCTTGCTCTTTCCTCTCTATGTGTTTTTCTTTTTTCTCCTCTTTGCTGCTTATCTTTTCAGTTTATTTCCCCATTTTTGTTTTTTGCTTCAGCCCTCTTTGGTGTTCCCTGTCTTATCCATTTCCTCCCTACACTTCTACTATGCTTTCCAATCCAAGACCTACCTCCCCTGCCATGTTAATCTCTTGGAATATTATCAGTTAACATACTAAAGAAGGGGTCAAGACTGCTGAGAAACTTGTGGAGATTGAAATCCCAGGTAAGTTTTTTACAGGAAGCACATTTATAGACGGAGATGCTTCGATTGAAAAACCATGGATATCCCATTGTCTTCAATGGTACCAACAATGGCTCTAAATCTAAAGGAGTGAGTATTCTTCTCTACCGCACCCTTCACTAGGTTTATGTTGCCAAACTCAAACTAAATTTCGACCCTGGAGGCATTTTTGTTCAGACTGGTGGAATTTGTAGAGAGGTAATCTAGATACTAGGGGAAACCTGAATGTGGCCCTGTACTCTTTTTGCTGGATGTGTTTCATGGGATTCTCCACCCAGATCTGAGGAATTACATTACTCAGCCCCTTGTGACTCTTATGCTCATCTGAACTATTCTCTTTGCAGGACAATGCTCCTTCTCCCAGGCTTGCTTGGCTACTATTGATGTATTTACCATTTCAGACCAAGCTCCAGTTTCTCTTGCTCTTGTCATAGGTTATACCACGCAGACAGCATGGTATTAGAGACCCAATGAATCTCTGATTCAGGACCCTGGAGTCAGGGAGTCCCTGGCTCAGGATCTCACTCATTTGTTCAAAGGCAACCAGGATCCGTCTGCTCGTCCACTAGTGGTTTGGGAGGAGCATAAGTGTGTCCTACATGGTTCTCTAATCAAACAAGGGGCCAGATTTAAGAGGAAAAGGGTGGCAGAGATCTCCTATCTTCTGCAACAGGTAGGGTGTCTTGAGCAGCACAAGCAATCTGTATCTCAATCCCTAGCACTGAATCTGAAGATTCTTAGGCAATGCCTTAATTCTCTCTTGTTAAACAAGATAAAAGCCCAAAAGGGCAAGAGTCGCAGGATGCGGTATGAATTTGGTAACAAACCTGGTAGAATTCTAGCCAGAGCACTCAGAAAGGAGAGGTTGAGAACAGAGCACTCAGAAAGGAGTAGTGTACAGAGACTAGAACATTCATCCAAAGTAGATAATCCAAGAAGATTGTGCAAAACCCACACAATTCAATATACAACAAAATATAACGAAAACTGCACCCGTGCAGTGTAACAGTTGCATATCCAGAAAAAGAGGACCGTTAGCACCCCCACCCCCATTTCATGTACATTATCGAAAAAGCAACAATCCAATCTCCCACCTACTTTCATTATTTAATGTTGTTGTTTGCTCTTATGATGGAAGATTCCAGTAAAAGGGGCCAATACTGGTGTGAATGTGGGTATATTAGTGGCAGACTTAGTGAAATGGTGGCAGTGAAAAATATTAGGGGGGTGGTTTGATGTTGACAATACATGAATAACAGAAGGGCAAGCATTACAATACATGGGCAAGAATGACAATGCTTAGACATCACACATTTAGTTGTGGCAATATGAAGGCTACAAGTGGGCAATTGTTTAAATATATGGGCAACAAATGGCCACTCCAAATAATATACCGGCAATGACAATATCAGTAACAATAACTGGAGCCCTGTCTGGCTCTGTCCTACTTTCCTTAAAAGAGAAATATGGGGAAAGTGTTTTACCCCATAGTACTCTTTAGGGTCACGGGAGGACATATACTAACATCCTCTCGTGACCCAAAGCTTATATATAGCAGGGTATTGCCCACAATATACTGAGAGCGCCGCAGCCGGGACGGATCCCGTCAATACTGTCGAGATACACCCAGCTGTGTGAGTGACAGCTGGCTCAGCCTATCTAGAGGCTGAGCCATCAGTGCCCGCCCTCTCCACCATTCGTTCTGACTCTCAGCACTGGAGGAGAGGGGAGGGGGGAATCCCTGCTGGGAGTGGTGACTGACAGTCACCGCTCACTGCAGAGAGATGATCGGGAAGTGAGCAGATCAGCTGCATATTTCTACTCACTTCTCGATCAATTGAACAAAGAAGCTGTCACAGGTCAGCTCTAAAGTTTAGGATGAGTGGAAAGAGCAGAGCCCTCCCCTAAGCTGTCTCCTCCTCTACAGCTCTTTCTTCCTCGCCCATCAATTCACCAGCAAGTCATTGCTGGAACCAGAAGGAGCTGCCAAAGGCTCAGGTTATTGTTTGAATTAGCCAGAGCTCTTGCCTGAATTCTGAAGAATTTCAATTTGTGGAAATGAGCGGAGCAGCTGATTTTGGCGTAGGAAGATACAGATACTTAAAAAAAAAGTTTTGGTTGGTGTTGACTTTAATGAATGCAATGTATTTTCCTAGATACCCTGTTTCCCTGAAAATAAGACCTACCCCGAAAATAAGACCTAGTACTATTTTTGGGAGTTGCTAAAATATTGGGGGGAATTGAAGAGCCGCGGGAGAGAATTAGCGGTGCCAACGAAGCCAGCGCTAGAGGAAGCGAGGCGGCAGCGGATGGAGCAGAGCCGCATAAGTCGATGCTTCCTCTATAGCGCCGGCTCCTGTCACAGGTGGAATGATACCAAATGCACTCTGCCTGTAAGGAATCGATAGTGAAAGCGCATTTCGCTCATTCTGGCCAGCCATTGGTTACCAAATTGGTCTTGTAAAGGGCACCCCTGATTGCCCTGATCACCATATTCTTAACTTTGCCATTTTGGATTATTTCATTTGGATTTGCGTTAACTTTGGATTGTTGAACATTCAAAAAAAAAAAAATAAGACCTACCCCGAAAATAAGGCCTAGTGTGTTTTTTTTGAGCCAAAAAAATATAAGACAGTGTCTTATTTTCGGGGGAAACATGGTAGTACTATCTACAAAAATGGAAATACAACTCAATAGATATTCTTATATATTTGAAAGCTCCATGACACATCTATTTACCTTTTCCCTTTTCAGGCATTGCATACATGAACATAGTAGAATGATAAAAAAAACAAATGTAACAGATTAACATCAAGGCATGTCGGGAGACATACACTAAAATAGATCCACAAACGTCTATTTAAGTAATATCTTATGCCACTAATCAGACATTTGCTTTACTTCTACAAAATGACTTAGATATTGCCCTATTTTATTTTAAATGTATGACGCTAATGCGAAGTAGCACTAAAAAGAGCAGTTGCACAATGGGAGTTTAAGCTCCAAACCTCAGACCTCAGGTCCATTCTAATTTTAACTCTGCTCTTGTTCGAGAAACTCTGCTCTGGTTCCACTCCCGCTCAGGAACTCTTGTAAAAAATGTGATTAGCTCCGCCCCAGCTCCGGGTAATGGAGCCAGCTCCAGAGCTAGAGACTAATCATATGTAAAGCTATTAGTTTTCTTTTAACATTTTTTCAATACAATTTGTAATAATCACACAATGTATTTCTAACATTAAAAAAGCACCAGTACAACATAAAAAAACTTTATTGTAAAATGAGAACCATTCAAAAAAGTCACTATCCTAAAGAGTCTCAATCTCTTTCTTCTAACAACCCATACACGGACAAGCCAGACTGATCATAAGCCAATTATCCTACTAGTCTGTGTCCCATAATGGAAAAATAACAATGCAGGTAATGTCCCAGTGGGAACTGATTGGAGTTCAGCAAGGTGAAAAAGAATTTACCACCAGCTCATGTTCCAGCTACAAATGTGCTATGCTATCCTTTGTTCTACCCAAACAAGATGTTAAACCAAGTACTTAAGCAAGGTTTTACTGTTCCTTCACAACTCTCTTAAGGCTATTCCCATGGACTCATACACAAAGCTGCTGAACATACCATGATTGCCATGTGAGACCCCAGAAGCAGGATACACAGAAGCAACAATTATAGCTTTGTTCAATTTAACATCTTAGATGTATCTTAACATGCTCAAGAAACACATATATCACAATAATTAACTGTTAAACATGGCAGAAGAGCAAAGTTAGAAAAATTCAACCCTTTGAAAGCAAGGACAAAATGTAGTGTGGGGAATCCGCTCGCTCGTTAACAAGTGATTGCGGCGATGTCGCCGCATTCACTTGTAAAATATGTGCTGACGTCCGTCCTCCCCCCGCCCCCCCCCACATACCTCTCTCTGCTGGCTCTGTCTTCAGGAGTCCGTCCGTCTCCTGTCCCTGCTGCCGATGTACACAGTGAGAGGGGAGAGCAGTGCTCTTCCCATCTCAGCTGTGACAGGAGTTCTAGCACAGTGCTGTGCTAGAACTCCTGTATTGGAGGTGACAGGGTCAATAAAGAGAACCTGTTACCACCAATTGCTATCACACAGGGGATTGTTTTCTCCTCTGTGATAGCAATAAAGTTAAGTGGAAAAAAAATGTATAAAAAAATAATAAAAAATAAACAATAATAAGATAGAAAATTATTTTTAAAAAAGTAAAGGAAAATCTAAAAATAAAAAAGTGATAAAAAAGTAAGAAAAAATAAAGAAACAAAGAAAATTAGAACTAACCCTGCCGCCCCTGCCATCCGGTTGCCATTCTCCATTGATTTGGGGGGAGGGGTTCGGTTGGCGGGGAGGGGGTGCATTGCGGAACCTGGCCTTGGGGCGGCAGGGAGAGCAAATCCGGCCCTGGGTGTCACATGCTGGCTCTATAGATCGAGACCTGAGTGATCGTGAACCACTGATCACTGAGCTCCTCCCTGCAGAAGTGATAACCCACACAGGTATTCCCCCTCCCCCTCTATGTTCCTCCAGGACTTATTGGGGAGACAGATGGGGGGGACAGATAGGTGAGGGGGGGGGAACAGCTGGCACTGGCTCTAGAGAGGCAAAGCCAGTTGTCAATCAGGCACCTGAGTGGATCCCAACAATACAGTTGGGATCTTTTGTGGCTGCAGCACGGCTCTACACTGTCAGTATATATCAGGCAGTAGCCTACTAGATGCTGACTTTTGGTCACCCAAAAGAGGACTAAAAAAAAAAAAAAAAAGATTTGGCTTCAGTACTTAGATTATATGAAAGTTCAACATTTTAAATCTGGCTGATTTACGCAGATCTGATATACAAGCACTATACCAACCAATTTTTTTTAAAATAATGTACTTAATTAGATTTAAAAAATCTAGTAAAATTGCAAAAACATTTGTTGGAAATGCTATTTTTTGTTCAGAAAGATGTTCCAATGTGAAGAGATTCGTAATGACCGATATGATGATTATTTAAAAAGGAATAATCCTTCAAAATTTAACGCCATTTTCTTTTTTTTATATACTCACTGGCTATGAGCATATATTAAAGTGACATTAAAGCCAACTTTTTTTCCCCATCATTCAACATTAGTGAAAGCACTTACCTTAAATGATGTCTCTAAATCCAATCTTCTTCTTTCCTGATGTTTTTAGTCTTCTCTCCAGTGCTGCGGCGAGTCTCCGATCCAGCTCTGACTCTTCCTGTCCCACGGTGCCTGCATGCGGGTGCACGCGTCCATAGACTTACCTTGCGTCTCTCCTCGCTTCCGGGCTGAATATGTGAGCTGCGCATGCGCCCGGATGGGAGCGCGCGGGGAAGACACAGGTAAGTTTAAACCACTGTTAAAGCAGCAGTAGATATATGCAAAAAAAGCTGAGGGTTTAGAAACCCTTTAAGCTTTGGATGGCCTGCTTGTCTATTAGGTGCCATTTTCTGGTTAAATGACACCCAGTCCTATCCAACAACTTCCTGGGACTCTAGGCAGTTATGAAACCATGCCTGTGGTTTTCTAAACTATAGACAGTTGTGTTATCATACTGTCTGGGTATTCTGTGGTTATGACCCTACATATTTTAACCACAGCAGTAATTAAATAGCTTTCACTGCTGTGAAATGTAGTTTCAGATCAGTGTTTTACATCAGCATGTTCTGATGTGATAGTACACTTGAGGCCTGCCCACAGCCAGCCACTAGAGCCAACTTTTCATGGCCATCTTTTTACAGATAAGCCACATATGCTTGCCAAAAGTTTATCTCCTTCACTTAGGACCTCTGGTATCCACAATGGGGTAGAGTCCTTTATGTACACAAATTAAACAGCTCCTCCTTCTTATGGTCAATGTTACTCCATAACTCAAAAAAGTGTAGTATTAAAATCACTATTATTCATAAAGCATAAAATCGCACTTACATAGGAATTCCACGAGGATGTCAGAGCGATGAAACGCGTGGGGGGCAGAGCACACGCTGGCACCACGAGGACATGTATAGGAACACAATCGTTACCAGCGGATTGATTTTAGAGGCATGAGAAAGTAGGAAAGGATGTCCTGAGTGCAGGTAAATATAAACTTTTGGCAAGAGTATGTGGCTTATTTGTAAAAAGATGGCCATGAAAAGTTGGTGAGTGCGGATATATGTTTTTGAGCACGTGGGAACTGCGGAGGCAAGTAGGTTGTATTCTGACTCCGATCGTTGTGATAGCGAAATATATCCCTTGCTGAGACCTCTATGCCTGGCCTGTATAAGCAGATATACTCACTGCGGACAATCCTCGTCAGATAGCTGAACTCGTCAATACCGATTCATTCAAAAGAGGTGTTTATTCTTTACATCAGGTTACAGCAGATGATAGGAACAGCAGTTGAACGGTTATAGTATTGTGCGGTCAGAAAATTATGCCTTTCCTCCGTACTGTGCAGATTACCTGTGTGTCCTTGTTACATGTGGCTTTCAACTGTGGCCATGACACAGGAAGTACTGCACACAGGAAGAAGGGTGGGGCTACATACAGAGAGGAAATACATCGTAGACATCACAAAGAATCACAGAAAAACATGTACATTACAACAAAAGGCCACTAGATGGCAGCATAGGATAACACATGAATTTAGCTATGAGAAAATAGTTAGGCAAATCACACTATATAAGTTCTAACCTATATAACAATGCTAATATTAACTGAGGCTATGCATCTCATATTCTATGCCCCTATTGGGGCGGCACAGGTTGACTTTGGTGTATACACACGGAGGTGTATTTGATCACACCTCTTGGATGTAATAAAGACTGTATAGAAGTTATAAATAAGGAGTTGTTGTGCGGTTTCATGAATGATCACAGGATTGTGGTAATCACTTTGTTGCTGTAATTATTATTATGATCACAAGAATGTGCACAGTATAAATTGAATGTATGTGGGGAGCAGTGACGTGCTGCGCCTTCTGTGCTGGGTGAGGCCCGCCCCCAGCATGCCGAAGCCCCACCCTGTCCCACTGAAGCTCCACCCCGTCCAGACGAACCCCCAGCTCGGTAACCAAGCTGTGTGGGGAGGAGGAAGGGAGGAACCTGTTTTGTTTTTTTGCTCACTCCTCTAACACAGAGCAGAGGCTGTGACAGCTCTTGCCTCACCAAGTTAGGTTACACGAGCAGTGGGGAAGCCCGCTGCTGTGTAACGTACCTACCTGTCAAAAGTCGGATGCAGCACTGCCTGTAATTAACAGGCCGTGCTCCGTCCATGACAGGTTACACAGCGGGGAGGCTTTCCCTGCTCTGTAACCTGTAACAAGCCGATCTGAATGGAGAAAAAGTTGTCAGCTTCAGACTTGAAACTGACACCTTTTTCCTCCATAATACTAGGCGAGGCTCTGCCTCACCTGCCTCCCCTGACCGCACGTCCCTGGTGGGGAGATTTATTTCTGGTTATACACTGTTTATACTAATTATCTGTTTTCAAGTTTAGATATTATTAAGATATTAGATATTATTAAGTGCAATGCAAGTTACATACATTATATTGCCAAAAGTTTTGGGACACCCCTCCAAATCATTGGATTCAGGTTTTCCAATCACCTCCATGGCCACAGGTGTATAAAATCAAGCACCTAGGCATGGGATGAATTAGAACGGAGACTGCGAGCCCGGCTTTCTCGTCCAACATCAGTACTTGACCTCACAAATGCGCTTCTGGAAGAATGGTCAAACATTCTCATAGACACACTCCTAAACCTTGTGGACAGTCTTCCCAGAAGAGTCAAAGCTGTTATAGCGTCAAAGGGTGGGCCAACTCAACATTGAACCCTACGGATTAAGACTGGGATGCCATTAAAGTTCATGTGCGTGTAAGGGCAGGCGTCCCAATACTTTTGGCAAGATAATGTATGTATAGTGGTTTTACAGCAGCTAAGAGGAGGTGATTAGTGTTATAGAAGTGCGGTTTGATTTGCTTGATTTTTATAGGGTCTCTTTAAGGACTAGGTAAAAAAACATGTTTGTAATTGTACTGAATACTATACATCATTTTTGTTTTTGATCTGGAACATTTTAGAATCCTGTACAGATACACATGTACAGTCCTAAACTTGAGGAGGTTATAAGGATGCACAGGATAACAGATGTACTAAGACAGGTTGGGCCCCAGGCAAAGTCAGTATAGGAAGAATGCAAAGCAACATGTTTCTGTATGTGCAGCCATTTCCAAACACTTCACCGTCACCTTCAAGTACAGCTGTTTCCACAAAGCACATAAAAATATAGAAAACGGCAAGATGTTTAATCTGTTATAGCAACTTATGACTTTAAAGGTATGGTACTGTAATTTAGCTCAACCTGTATAAAATCATAAATGGATGAACTATCTAGGCAGGTTGGACAGGTGTCTAAAGGCTTCACTCATCACCTGCAAAGCATAAAGAAGGCAACCCCTATTAATTTTGAATCCTATTTTTTAAAGCTCATCATCATTAAAGGCCATCATCTGATAACTAGAACACCATTCAGAGCTACAAGGGTCACCCCCAAGTACTTTTAACTGCAATTTTACCAGACTTATTTAACCCCCCCCCCCTCCTCTGGTGATTCATAATTAAGAAAAAGGGCAATGACAGAAGATGATTAACTGCGATAAAGACAGCAGCACACAAATTTACATTTGTATTATCATTATTGTCCACAGCAAGGTTTGGGTACTGGTCCCTTCATCAGGTGTACAGAAGGCAAAAGTAATTATGTTTTAATAATGTCTTACATTTTTTTTTAAAGTCTGTGCTATCCATGAGCATCAGAGAATTCATTTCTTTCATCT
This sequence comes from Nanorana parkeri, assembly GCF_000935625.1. Lineage (NCBI taxonomy): Eukaryota > Metazoa > Chordata > Amphibia > Anura > Dicroglossidae > Nanorana > Nanorana parkeri. The sequence goes on from NW_017306731.1 coordinate 1,059,987, forward strand.
TTTGTACTGTTGCTAATGGTATAAGATGCAAATTTCAAATACATGGATGCACATGTTTGTGCCTGCAATACAGCAGGTGCTAAGTGCATATATGCATTAATGACATCTTCTGTTCTGCAACTGATTCATTGATAGTAGTTATAAGACAAAATGAGGTGACCTTCAAAACTTGACAGCTGTCACTGCAATAGGTGTGAGGGGAATTTTCCCAATGGAAACAACGATAACTTGCTTAGATTATTGACAATCTATAGGTTTCCAGCTATTAAAGGATAGGTGCACTTTAAAACACTAAGGATATGTGCACTTATACTTTTGCCCTCCTCCCCTGACCCAACAGACCCCACCCTTCCCATCCACAGATGTATACTTACCAAGATTTGACACCCACAGCCTTTAGGGGATTGTTCACATTCCACGCTGCAAGCCCTCCCTCTCTACTGGCCACGCCTATGGAGTAGAGCCCCGCTGACATCTGTGGGGCTCATCTCCCTCCATCTCACAACCGGGAGACAAGCCTCATAGACTTTATTGGGGCTCTACAGTACAGGTGCGGCCAAGAGAGAGAAGACTTGTCAACAAACACAGGATGCCATGGGCAAGTTTGCATATATGGAGTGGAAGGGTGGGATCTATTAGGTCAGGAGAGGGGGCAAAAAGGATAAGTGCACTTTACCACTCTGTCTGTGTGCACAATCCCAGCATGCCGAGATGTCGTATCTCCCGTGCGCATGAGCAGGAGTTGTGTCACCGGGGCCCAGCCAATCGAGAGACCGAAGACTCAAACCCAGAAGAAGATTGGGCAAAGATGGACGCACTGATGAGGGAGTGCAGTGCTGGAGGGGATCGGTTTGGCAGGTAAATCTGCCAAAATGTGCTAATTTGCTGTGCATACTAACACATTATGGCTAAAAGCTCCAGCCCCTCCCCCCATATTTTTTTTTACAATAAGTCTCCCTTTCCCCAGCACTGCAAAGTTTAAATGCTCACTTAGGTCTAGTGTACCTGGGTAAAGCAGTTTTACATACCTGACCCCCCCACTGCCCCGTCTCCCCTACATTTGGGGGATGCTGGTGGAATGTCCCTTAGCATCCTCATGTATAATGCAAGGCTATGGGCCCAGCATTGTATTTGATGCCGTTAGTGAGCCTCTGACCACCGGAGCCTAGGGGGGAGGCTGCATGTGCTGGTACTGGATGGAGCTTGTGGGAGCAGGGAAGTAAAAGTCCTTTTTTCAGGTACCCTAGACCTAAAGGAGCATTTAACCCATGCAGTGCTGGGGTAGTAACACTGCAAGGGATTTTTATTTCCCCTGGAGAAGAAAAAGAATGCCCTGCCTGGGACCTGATACAATGATCAGGGGCTCTTCCAGAAGGTCCAAGCTTATACAGTACACTCACATTTGTTTGCCACTGCAAAAACACACATCTAGATAGAAAAAAGTACACAGCTACTCCGCTTCTGTCTTTGCAGTGGAGAAAATTATATAGTCCACCCACATTCCTTGTTTTTACACAAGAAGTTGATCTATTAAATATTTACATCTGTGTAGACAAGAGTTAAGAGACGCCACCTGTAATGTTTGTCTGCTCCTACAATAAAGGGACCTCCACAGGAGGAGGTCAGAGTGAAACACATCAGAGAGTGTCTAGCTGATAGACTGGGCAACGTGCCATCAAGTGACAGTAATGTCTAATGAAAATATATGATCAGAGAGGTGACAATTACTGCTGGCCAACAGATTCTCTTATTTGAGTAATGCTCTAGGAATACAAAACAGGCCCATCACTCATCCTGCAATTTCAGGGTCACCAGTCTTGTCTTTTTACTGATCTTTGGCATTGAAACTATAAATGTTGTGCTATCAAACTTTCTTTTACACATTGGTTTTGGATTTTCATCTATGTTTGAAGCATTGTTATAGACGATCTACTGCCTCTTAGTTCTGTGACGTACGCCCGGCCCAGACCCGATGTACGTCAATTCCACGTGACCATACACAAGTCTGAACCGAGCGTGGGCGTCACAAGGACGTGGCGATAGAACTCTCAGTCTCACCCTGCGCAGAGATTTCCCAGCTCGCAGGACACAATCTCAGGCCAGCAGACTGAGAGCGATCGCCACCAGGGTTGGTTAACTCCGCAGTTAACCCTTTACCCACAAACTTCCACTGCCACCATGTATTTTTTTTCGGAATACAAACCGTGCCCAGCAACTATTCAAAACACTTAAAGAATGCCTGTGATGCCGCTGTCCTCTCAGACAGGAATATGTAGCACTCTTCAAAGAGCAAGGATACTTTAAGTTCGTATTTAGAGCGTAGAGATAAGCTTAGAGATTTTAAGATCGTCCTTTAATAAAAGAAACGGTGCAGAAAATATACAGAAAAAGATTTAATAAAAGAGACAATATATATACAACAGCAAAATAAAAGGGAATAAAAGAAGAATACTCAACAGTCCTGGAATTGAGAGTTCTGACAGAGTTCAGAGTTCAAGAAGCAAAGTGGAAGTCTGCAGGGCTCTTCTTCAAGCAGGCTTCCAGCAGATAATGTCCAAAGATTAAAAGGGAACTCTTCTGCGATGTTCAGACTTCTAGTTCCTTGATGATGTTTAAAACAAGAGCCACTCTAGTTGCCAACACAGAGTATTTTATAAGCCCCTTTTGGAGGGTGTCTCGGAGCCGTCCCCTAGGCAGGGCTGGAGTGGGAAAGCAGGCGGAGGATGAACCTTTAGTTTACCTATCCCCGCCCAACTTCAAATTAATAAAATATAACTTGATTTTCCAACTCAGGTTTTATGACTTTAGAGAGAATGCGGAGATCACCGGGGTCACCGCATCTCCCGGACCTACGTGTTGATATAAATTGTCCACTTGCAAATATATGAATGTTTGGTGCCATGCCTTTAACTAACGACCACCATAAAAGGCATAGATAGATATTTTGGAATTTCACTCGGACTGGGCAATAAAACATCACAGCCATCGAGCATCTCTTCTGTGGAATGTGGAGGGACCTGTCAAATTCTAATGAAGACCTGCAGGTGCTCTGACTGGGAAACAAACAAATTCTATTCTGCAATATTTAGACTCAAATCCCCCATCATCGTCACAAGTTCTACCATTAGCATCTTGGCAAATGGGTATTTTATCCAGATGTTAAGACTTTCATTCTCTACTATATCACCTGACTCAAAATGATCCATTGATGGTGTGGGGGGGGGGGGCCCCCCTGTTATAACCTTCAGCAACAATCACATGACTAAATGTTTAGACTTTTGGTCAAATGACAGACACAGGAAGGATCGCAAAGCAGCACTTCCTGCCTCAGAGGTATGCATTTGAGCCTATAACTCTTAAAGTGACACTAAACTCGAGAGTTAAATCTTAAAAATGCATTCAAGTATCTTAGCTATTAACAAAATATAGGTTTGTGCATCACCTCAAATCATCTCTGAATTGGTGCGGACACTGTCCTTCTTTCTGGAGGGTGGCTACTTTTGGTCTCTGTGTGTGTTGTAAAGTAGTCACCGCTCAAAGTTCGTTCCTGTGATGAACTATAAACTCATGTTTTGTATTGAGATTGTAGTCTATCACAGGAGGGAGCTTGGAGCAGTGGCTACTTTACAACATACACAGGGACCATGGGGAACAAAAGTAGCCACCCTCCAGAAGAAAGGACAGTGTCCGCACCAATTCAGAGTTTATTTGAGTATCTAAAGCCGAGTGATACACAAATAAGATACATTTTTGTTAATCGTTAAGATACTTGAATGTATTTTTAACATTAACTGCTGAGTTTAGTGTCACTTTAATTTATGAATCAAAGCATTAACATAGCTTTAAGTTATCATTTACGTACAGATCCCCTTTTAAGCTTTGCTCCAGGCAACTAAATACAAAGTTTAAATATGCATCGGAACCGTTTTCTCTGCTCAAGTTTCGGTCATTTTTATGCAACCAGTCTTAAAAGTCTCCAGCCATTGCAACACAGCTTGGTCAAGAATCTGCTAAAAACATATTCCGCAATTCCATCCCAAATAATGGGGGGAAAATATTATACCTTTAGTAAAGACCCCCCAATGTTATGTTCCAAATACATTTACAGTTATTAAATATCATGCACTTCCTCTATATATTCAGCCATCAGCAAATATTACCAGTGTACAAGCTATGCCTTACATAGACAACTTTAAAACAGCATTTTACATGGCTGATAAGAGCTGCAGTAACTGTTGCTTGCATCCCACCAGGAGGCCCTGACATATCTCAAATGATGGATGGCTCCAGCCTGGCTATTTGTGCTAGGAGCCCATACATCATTATGCAAATAAGGGGAAAAAGAACACAAGAACAGCTCTTGTCCAACACAATTTTTCTGCCAATTTGAGGTTCTAAAATGTCTTAATAATGATACTTAACAGAGTTTATATTGTGTAATGTGAAATCTGCAGTATTCTGAAACATATCTCGTACCATCAGTCATATAAGGACGTCACACTGTGAGTTGTTTTCTCATTTGGAGACCTTATCTTTGGCTCAAACAATCAGGAACAGTTTCTTTTTCAGGTTTGACTCTTAGGAGTAGATAAGATCATGTAGAGGGATACATTTATCTTGGCAGGTTTTGGCCGTGTGCCATCATTTCCTGATCATATTCTGGGGCTAAATGGGCGCCATTTCTGCACCACAACTAAATCAAGCGATGCCTGCCGAGATTCAACCAAATTCATTATTTTACTAAATCTGGTTGCTGGAAATATGTACAATCCTAGGAAATGTAAAGTTGTCAATCAACTAATAAAAGTGCTGTTATAAGTACTGTCTTCAGTAGCGCAAACCATTACATTGTTTGGTCAGGTCAAATAACTAATGCAAGGACAATGGCCTTCAGCACCCAAGGTTAAGATGCACAAGTATCCTTCACCTGAGCTGAGGCTTATAGGCCTTCTAAATGCATAGCCCTACCTATTCCCATAAGTTTAAACATAAGTGGATGTCTGAGGTTAAAACATGCCTGCACATACACATGTAGAGTGGCCGGGGAAACAGGAATGAGGGCCACTGTCTGCTTGTCATAGGGTTGCCACTTTTTGGTCAATGGAAAACAAAAGAGTTGAGTTTTTGTGTGTGTGTGTGTGTGGGG
>NW_017306731.1:1065166-1070506 GCF_000935625.1 Nanorana parkeri
GTAGCAGGTACTTATTAACAATATCATATACTTTTTTTCTGGGTTCAAAAGGCAGCTTAGCCTTGATATTTTACAAAAATACAAATCTTACCAAAGTAACCATTTTATTGTGGGATTTTGTACCCCTTTATTAGTACATTACAATTACATTGTTGGTTAAGAATGGTGAATTTTTCTACAGATAAAGGATTTTTTTTCATTCTATTTTTTAATAATGGAGCACTACAAAGGAACGATAGTAAAAATTAACAACAGATACCTGATATCATAAAAAGTATATTACCCTAGGAGTTTGTGCTTCTGGGTTTGTGGGGATAAACTCACAAATTCAAAAACATATCTAACTCGGCACCAATGGGAGTGAGGCTGGTTTGGTGGCATCCGTTCAAAAGCTTTGCATTTTGGGGCAAATGTACACTCCTTTGACAAAGCAATATTTGTTCAGTTGTTAATTACTAGTCACAGCCTCCTGAGTAGCTTGCTGGGGCATGTAGTTTCCCATAAACTGTAGGAATTTTCAGGTTGGAAACATGACCTTGAAGCAATGTGAAAGTGCAGAGACTGCTGATGAATCATGTGAAACCCCCTTACTTTTGCCAGTAAGAAATATGATGGCTCATAATCTAGGTAATGAGTCGTGACTGATAGAATGACACTCTTGTTGATCAGTGAAATTGTAATTTTGTGTTACTCCCTCGTAATTATACATTATATGAATTATCAGCTGTCCAATACCGTGTACATGTCTACGCTTAACTGTAATGGAAATTAGCTTAATAGAGGATCTTGTTAACATGGATATTCAGACATAAAATGAGAACAATATGGAGTTTTAACATATGCACTTTTAACCAATTATATAATGGATGGAGGAGTTCTTATTCTTTACTGCAGGTTACTGTGCTTTCTCTAATGTAATTTTACAATACAGAATTATTTGAATTCATTGTTCGCATTTATTTACACCCACAATTTTCTTTTGTAATAAAAAAAAGGGAAAAAAAAAACACAATTCAGTTCTGGAACAATTGTACCAAAATGTCTATACCAGGTTTTAGGTGCACAATGTTTTATATTTTGGTGGCAAATTTTAACAATGAATATTTGTAAGGGGTATGGCCAGGAGAGAACAAGTTAAAGCAATATTATACAAGTTCCGGTCTTGGTGCTAGCTAGCTTAAAGGCTATTTTCAAAGTTTTGCAAAGGCAAAACGTTTTTCTTAGTTATGGATAGAGTGGAAAAGCGTTAGACCCTTTGATTCCATTGCTGCCTATGTCACCAATGGGGAGATAAAGTCCTCCATTTGTTCTGATTACCACTGTCACCAAGACACACAATGGAAAGGGGAGGACTAAAAATCCAACATTTTTAGTTACTAGAAAGAAGTTGCATAAGGCTCTGTTCACACCTAGGCGTATCGAATATGCGCGTTTGTCGCGCGTTTTGACCGCGATTCACGGTAAAAAAAACGCGCGACAAACGCGCGTTTCCGAGGGCTACTTGGCTGTATAACAATGGAAACGCGCAACAAAAACGCCGCAAAGAAGCTCATGTACCTTTTCAGGCGTAGGCCGTTTTGTAGCGCGATCAGACGGGCTGAAATACGGCAAGGTGTGAACCATACCCATAGAAAACAATGGGATTTTCATGTTTGAGCGTTTTGTAGAGCGTTCGTAGAGCGTTGAACGTGCTACAAAACGTACAGGTGTGAACCTGGCCTAAAAGCACTGGAACCACAAGGTTTGTCCTATTGGTTTGGTTGGCCAATTAGGATGGGAAAGAGTAAGTATAGGTGATCTGACTAGCGGACAGGCAGCTTCTACATTCCAGAGAATCTCCACTGTCTCCTTAGTTTGTAGTGTCAAATTGCAGGATTGTAAATTGAAGTTCCACACTCCATTTAATAGTCCAGACATATCTTTATTGAATGGGCAGTGTGTTTCAGGGGCTCATACAAATACCCCTTTCATCAAGGTTTGTCTAGTATGTGAGAATGCATAGAGCTCTGAGCAGCTCAATTTTTAGCGTTTTTAGCAGAATGAGAATAATGTTTAGGCAACAACTAAGTCCTCTCACTTGCGTCTACAGCACAGGAAGTAAAGGGAAGTTTACCAAACAGTACTCAGAACCAGAGGTCTTGCTGCACTCCTTACCGGAAGGAACCCCTATGGTTGGGTGCTCGTAGTGACCACGGACGGCACCGTGTATACCATAAACTAAGAAATAATGTCACCAGCACACCATAATAGTAAAGCAATAGTTCATTTAATGACACATTGCCATTCGATGCAAGCGCTTTCGGGGCCTCAGGGGTCCCCTTTATCAGGCTCAGAATGACACATCACTTACAGAACCATCAACTTTATATAGACATCAAACTGTGAAATACAAACAAACCCCTCCCATGGAGGCAGTGTCATCACTGAACACATTCCCGCCATAAGAGATTCAAAAATCAACTGACCTCGTGCAATTCAGATGCATCACGGCTCGAAACATCAACCGGGCCGTTGATTACCGAAGGCACGGGTGGTCGTCAAGGCAACCGGACGTCATGTCGGCTATAAGCGCCGCCCCCTTTGTCACACATATCAATGGTGTGGATCGCAGAGAGCTTCTGGCTTGCGCTCCAGCTGACGGCACCTAAGAGACACAGATAGCCTGCGCCTGCGTGATACGCCTGTGAGCCGTAATGCAGAGCTCTGGCCAATACAGGGCCGCTCTACCGATAGCGATTCGAACCACTTGTTGAATCCAGCGACAACACAGAGCGACCAGAGCTTACCTTTAGGAAGGGCACCCGACGCAGACGATCCAGGAGGGGCAGCCAGAGGACGAGGCGTGGAAACCAGATCTTTCCACAACAAAAGACGTCCACCGAGGAAAATCCAGTGAATAACTTATCAACTCGTCCACTGACTGAGGGTGAGTGCTGTTTGTTGGCCAAAGGCTTGTCCTTTAGTCCGAATAGACAGTTTGACCCATTTGGGTTGGAAATAGACATGTTTAAGTATAAACACACAATGAAGCTTAAACAACATTTCAGCATGCTTCCCCCTACGGTACGCAGTGGCCTACCCTTCAGGGTAAAAAGCAATTTTGTTCCCGCTGGCCAATTTTCCACTTTAGAAGCATTCACCCGTACTGTCAAGTTTTATGTAACACAGGATAAGTCCTGTACCCGATCATACACCAAAATGCCCAAACTTGACCGTGAGGCCTCGAAGCATTGCATAAGGATAATACTATCATAATTAAACCTGCAGACAAAGGCGGGGCCATTGTAATCATGAATTATGAGGAATATAGTCGTGGCATTAAAACCCTACTGGCTGATACATCTAGCTACGAACCTACTACGCATTAAAACATTTGTTCTATCATAAAAGGACTGATATCCTTGGTCAAGATAGGACAGTCCAATGGTTGGGTTGATGAACAGGCAGCTGCTTTTCTTATTAATGAAAATGCACGCACACCTGTCCTGTACGGGTTGCCCAAAATCCATAAAGGGACACATCCTCTAACATTCCGTCCAATAGTCTCCGGCACGGATTCTATTACTCAACCCATGGCACAATTTGTAGATTTTTTTCTCCAACCATTGGTGCGCAAACTCCCGGCTTTCATTAAAGATACGGGAGATTTCCTTAAGAGATTACACACACGAGACAATTGATATGCACTACAAACGGGCTACCATGGATATCTCATAATTATACACTTGTATCCCCAATATGGCGGGATTAACAGCAGTTGAATATTTCCTGTGCAAGGAAGATACACATGACATTCCAATTGCTTTTATTATCAGCTGCCTGGATTTTGTGTTGTCTAATAACCTGTTCACCTTTGAGAATAAAGTGTTTAAACAAATACGTGGCACAGCGATGGGTAGTTCAGCAGCACCTTCCTTTGCCAATCTGTTCATTGGCCACCTAGAGGAATGTTCTGTCTACAGCTCCACACAATTTTCTAAACATGTGATTGATTGGATTCGATACATTGACGATATTTTCCTGATATGGGATGGGAGTGATCAGGAGTTTGCTGCTTTTGTTGATTTCCTTAATGGTCTGTTCCCTGGGATTGTGTTTACCCCTATTATCTCGGCCAAATACATTTATTTTCTTGATGTTTTAATCACAATTGATAAAGAAAAAATTTATGCATCTATATACACTAAGCCCACAGGCAGGAACACGCTCCTACGCTATGACAGTGTCCATCCCCACCACCTGAAAAACAATCTACCTATATCACAGTTTCTCAGAGTAATGAGAATCTGTTCAGATTCTGATGTCCGTACATTAAAACTAAAACAAATGGCTGAGCGGTTTACCCAAAGAGGCTATCCAAAATCTGTAATTGACATGGCTCTGGCAAAAGCATATATTAAATTTGTGGGTACACAGAGCGCATCACTTACTGAGGATAGACTTCTATTTATTTTTACATTCGATTCAGCGAATAAAGCCATACACAAAGCCACTGCATCCAATCTGAATATTCTACATGCAGATAGAAGTCTCGTACAATGTGTGAAGAATAGGCCACTGCATGTACATAAGCAGAGCAACTCAATAAAAAACCTACTCATTCAAGCTGAACCCAGGTCTAAATACGCGAAAAAACAGATCACGGCTGCCAAAAAGTGCCAAAAGCAGCACTTTTTGGCAGTTGAAATTTCGGTGCATCTCTAATATTTTCTGGATGCTATAAATCTGCATTTGTGTGTGCGTGCATGTGTGTGTGTGTATATAAATCTATATATCTATATATATATATATATATCATTCTAATTATTCGAGTTTCACCTGTAAGCACTTATTGCAAATGTTCAGCAGTTTTTCTTTTTCTCAGTTCTTTACCATATTCAGTCTGTATTCCTGAGATCACTAGTGACATCTAGTGACCATTTTAAAGATTACACTATGCACCAGTCTGTTCACAACTGTACAAAATAACTACAGACCTGAATATATGGAAAATATTAGGGCAGGTGAGTGCCACCATTTGTTTTACTATCTAATAATGTTTTATCCCTATGTAAAGAAAAAATAAGGTTTTATACATATACATGTTTTTTTGTAGTGTTGGGGACTGACTATTTACAAAAGACTTGTGGGTCTTTTGTAAATAGAAGATTTGAAGCAGTCAAATCTTCCAATATCTGGCTTATAAATAAATTGATAGGATGGACATATGGGGGATGCATTTGCTGATACAATCATAGAGTCAGTTACACTACCATGCGTTGCTGTGCGGTGCATTCCTGAAAAAGATCTGCTGTGATTTTATCAGTGCTGAGGTGCATTGGCTGCCCTTTCAAAATGGAT
>NW_017306731.1:1072956-1080302 GCF_000935625.1 Nanorana parkeri
CTATGGAGCCACCCTTGTGTGTGTTAGCAAGCTGTGTGTGTGTACACAAACACACAGGCACTGAAGGGCAAGCCAGTCCTCTGCTTCTTTCTCCCCCCTCTTCCCTCATCTTTGCTTCCTCCTCCCTTCTCAAAGCTAGTAAATGGATAGTTGCTGGAGACTGCTCTGTCCCTTGTGATCCTGTATTCAACAGGAAGTTCAGGGAAAGCGAGCAGAGGCAATGTGAAAAGGCAACAGACTAAGATACCCCACATTTCCCATAGGTAACACTTAAAGAGCCTTAACATGTTCTCAACCTAAGGGTTAACCGCAAGTGACAGCACTAGAATTATTCATCACAATTATTCATCAAATTATGGTGTGCACAGCAATACCCAGCATGTGTTGCACAACTGTTGTTACTGTACACATGTGCGCTGTACATTTTTGTGCATATGTAAAGGGGTGAGGGCTTTATAATATATGTTTTTTCTTTTACATTTTTTTCCAGTTGATTCTATGATAATACTTTGTGAGCGACAGGCAGTGGCGGAGCTAAGGAACAAAGGGCCCTAGTGCAAGATTTTTTTTTTGGGCCCCCCCCCCATAAACCCACAAACACAGCGCTCTCCTTTCGCAGCGCTCGGCCGACTGTCACTTCCTCTCCTCCCAGCTGGGACACAGAGCAGCGCCCAGCGGGGAGAAAAGAAAGCAGGGATGTGCCGCTGTTTCGGCAGAAAGATTGCACTTTCGGCATTATGCCAAAAGTGCCATTTCCGGCCAATATGTTTTGGTGGCCGATATATCGGTGTATCCCTAATATTTACAGCAATGCAGAATGGCACAGGCTATAGAGGACTACACATCCCAGCAATACTTTATATAACAATAGCATTTCTGTATAAAGTACTGCTGAGATTTGTAGTCCTCAGCAGGCGATTGCTTGTAAATCATACAGCAATCGCCTGCTGATAAAAGCTGTACCAAGAGCGCGGCTGCCGAAGCAACCGTGTTCTTGTTTTAACCACTTCTGCGGGCTGCCGTCTATAGACGTACTGCGACCCAGAAGTGGTTAAAGTGACATTAAAGTCAATTTTTTTTATCCCTCCTCCCAATGTTAATGTCAGCACTCACCTTAACTGATGTCTCTTAAAGGAGACCTATGGGGTTAACACTTTTCCCCATAGTTCTCCTTAGGGTAACGGGAGGACACAAACTAGCGTCCTCCCGTCACCCTAAGGCGCTGGATACTGATCCGGCGGCTGGCATCTTGCTTGGGCCCCCCCAGAGCCTGAGGCCCCGGGCGCCAGCACCGCCTGCACCGGCGGTAGTTCCGCCACTGGCGACAGGTACTCTGGAGACATTATGTGAATGTTTCCTGCACACAGGAAACGGAGTACTTTATCCGCTCTCTCCGCTAGCTGGAAAATGATGGCTCTAAACCTGGAAGTACCAAGAGCTGAGCTCTTCTGGGTTCACACTTCATGGAGAAATGCTTATCATTCACATTGAAATTCAATATAGAAGCTTTCGCTTCTATAATACAGCTGGCAGCCTACACTTGAAAAGTAAACTCACAGCCATGAGCTTGTTTAGTAGTAGCTCCATATGTCACAGCAAAAGGGTTAATGCAATGCACATTAGCACACCGTGTAATGCACAATGTGCATTAACACATAAGAACATTTGAGAACCTTTTATTTTTTACAGATTTTACCAAAAACATTTATGGGCAGTCTGTAAAAGATGGGTGTTCATAACCAGCCCAAGATCCTAGGCAGCATGAGTTCAATAGAAGTTGTAGTACGGAGAGAATACAGTTAAGGTGTATGTAAAGCCAAAACTGATTTTTGTTTGATTTAAACAGAGTAGGTTTACAACCCCTCTTGGATTTTTCCAATCTCAACACTTTCTCCAGACAGGACGTTACGTAAAATATGAAACAGGGCTAAGGACACCAATAAAAAAAGTGATGGGGGTTCTAGCCCTCCCCTATTATTCATTTTTTCTATATATGTTGCATTTTTTTGTATTTTTTTATTAAAAAAATAAGACATTTTATATGCATATGTCACATCACATTAAAGCTCATTTTGTCCTTTAAAAAATGGTATGTAACATGTGTAGGTGTACTGCACGAGGAAGATGGGAATTATGGTGAAACAAACACATAGCAAAAATGGCAAAATTGCCAAAATTGCTTTGGTCCCCAGAAGCGAACATTTTTTCTGAAGCCGTGCCACTAAGGGGTTAATTTGACATCTAATGTTTACTATAACCATTAACTGTCCCCAACAATGCCTAACCCTCTAAACCATAATCCTAAACCTAACACTTTAAAAGAACCCTCAAAACCCTGAAATATATAATAGGCCATCACTAAAAGGAAAACCTAAGATGAATTACTATCTAGATAGCTCAGCAAGTTTATACAATTAAGCAAAACACAGATTATATATCTTGGTCAAAAAAATATTATCCTGTTATTTGGCCCAACTTGATGTACATTTGTGATTTTTTTTTGTTTCAAAGCAACTCCTGTGCTATCATACCAAAAGCCTAAGCAGTCTATAGTGCAGGGTGCGTGATGTCTATGTACGAGATGTATTGTGTTTTTTCCCATCATTAGAGATTGTAGAGTCTATCATTTTTTAAACAAGCCTAAGTCTGTCTGCAGTAAGATAAGATGACCAGCAGAGGCTGCATGTGCAATGAACAAACATGCCTGCCTCCATATAGAATAACACAATATACAAAGAAACAAAGATTTTCAAAGTATGAATATTGGGTTTTAATTTTTTTTTTTCTAAAAAACATGAAAAAGGTAATAGTTCCCCTTTTAGTTAGGATTTTATAACCAAACATTAAAAGGAAGGGCAGCTTATTATAGTAAAACATAGAATTTCATGATACATTTACAATTGGCAGTGAGAACCCGGTTCTGGTCGGTTTCAGCAAAGAACGTCTGAACTTAACTGCCAAAATGCTGCATTTACCTTGCTGGTACCTAAAATATCAGAGCTGCAGACCTGTGCTGGGTGCCACCATGCTATAAGCCTCACCTTCAATTCTTTCAACCTCAATTCTCCCACTCAGCTGTACAATTGAGCTTTCTGCCTGCATATCACCTTCCCTTTTCCATAGATATAAACACAAATGCGCTGTCAAGTCAAGTGCACACATATATAATCCATATTTACACAACACCTGGGTATATAACGTGACGATAGAGGTACCGGCAGGGTAGTTGGATTTGGCATTTATGTCCATTGTCCCCCCCTTATAATTTGACTGTTAAATACAGATTTACTTTATCAATCTAACCCTGCAGAATATAAAAGGTCTAGGATTTATTTCACATAGACAGCTATTCAACTAAACTCCTGTTTTTGTTATATCTGAGGTTGTGCTCTCCAAACAAGGATTGTGTTCCTTTAATTGAAATTTAAATCAAGGCATTCAGGGAAACAACTTTGAAATTCACCAGTTACTGCACAAAAGAGACTGACTGCACGTAGGATGTTATGTGACAGCTGTCTATTCACACTATACATTTCCATACTTTCCAAACAATGAGAAACAATTACCCACACAAAGTACACAAAACTTGACAAAAACACTTTGGAAGCAGTTGAGATGTAGCATTTATATACCACCTGACAACTTTAGGAAACACATTTCGGTAACATTTTTTGGCAGCGAATCTATATTCCGTGTGCAAAAGAACCTTTAAAGTAAACCCGTACTCCATTTTATATTTTACCAGTCCTGCCTAGGGACAGACAATAAAGAATGCCTATTACCAATATTAGCCAGAAAGCCTTTTTTTGTGCCCCTCGCTCTTCTTATATTTCCCAAAGAACTGGCAACTGTCATCCCACTGTCCAATGTACATTTCTCAGTGACCAGTAAAGGTCTGTTCACACTATGTACGGTGACTGGTATTTTCCTTCACTGGACCAATGCCAGTCACTGCTAGGGCACATAGAAAACAGTTCTTTTCTATGTGTCCCATTCACAACACAACACAGGGGTAATGCATGGTGGGTTGCAGTAAAATGCATTCCTATTGCATTCCATTCCTATTCCTATCCATACAGCGTTTTTCACACTGGATGCTACTGGAGGTCACTTCACTGTAGTGAATGAATGGACATGAATGAAATGTACTCTTTGCACTTCAAAGAAAGTTCAGAAAAAGAAAACCGTGCCTTGAACCTCGGCTCACCACTCCCACCTAGCAGTGACTAGCCGTCTGGTATAAAGCCACATTTCTCAGTGCAGCTAGTGTGAACGAGCTCTATGGCACTCCCACTGAATAGGGGAGAAGCGATTGATGGAGGTTAAAAAGACTCATTGCCTCTAGAAACAAACTGCATAATTCCCAGAGGTTTCATGGCTTCAAAATAGCTTTAGATGTGGCTGAATGCAGCAGGCTTCCAAATATTTCTGTCCCCACCTGAATCTCTGGCCATTGTGACAGGCAAAGCCTTGGCAGTATCTACAAGGGCCAAGGCCTACCCGCTCCTCACTGCTCCCTACACATTCTTACTGGCCAGTGAGGCAGTTCATCCATAGTGAAAGATCAATAGGAATGTGAAGGCAGGGATCAGATTCATGCTCCAATACTACCCTTAAAGGAGAACTATGACATGAGTGATTTCCACTCACCTCATAGTTCTAAGCCGACCTGTGACAATGAGACTGTCACAGGTCGGCTCAGTAGATCGGGAGGTGAGGGAAAACATACCGGGTTCCCTCACCTCTCGATCCTGTCACGGCTCTCTGCCGTGACAGGGGGAGGGGCTTATTCCCCTCTCCCCGCTCCGATCTGCCAGCGCTGACTGGCGGAACGGACGGGGGAGGGGGCGGGTACAGCTGGCTCTGGCTCTAGGTAGGCAGAGCCAGCTGTCACTCACGCATATGGGCGGATCCCATCATCTAAGTCGGCATCCGCTCCAGGTGCGGCGTCTAAGTAGCTCGCGGTATACTGAGCTTAGGGTAACGGGAGGACGCTAGTTTGTGTCCTCCCGTTACCCTAAGGAGAACTATGGGGAAAAACACTGACCCCATAGTTCTCCTTTAAGTGTTGGTGCTTTTTCTGTCCCCCATCCAGCATCCCTAGGCCAAACAAATGAAATAGTAATACAAACCATAGATCACTTCTTTACCAGGTCTCTGCTATGGCAGCCTACCTGCTGTCATGTCTGTGGCTGTGAGAATCTTGCAATGCCTAATGGGATTTGTAGTTCGACCACAGCTGGAGGGCCGGAGGTTTGCTATCCCTGATTTACAGCCTCTGCTACTGTGGTCCTGCTTGCTACTGTAGGTGTAAAGGTAAATTGCTTTACAAATCAACGGGGAGACTATCTCCATTGCTTTTTTTATGATGTCCTCAAACATGCGCAGTGGTCCTTTGTGCGAAAACAGTCCACTGTTGGACATTTAACAGTATACAAAGCAGCACTATTGGTTGGAGCACTGGGTAAGGGGTGTGTTGGACAGATGAAGACCCAGGACGCTGAACTCTGTGCTGAGCGCTGTTTGACTCTCTAGCGTGCTGTCAGCACAGGGCATTTTTAACCTCTGCTGCATTACAAAGCACACAAAAAAGGCAAACATATGTATTACTGTATATGCAGTCTGATTGTATTCCAGCAATAAATAAGGAAGCTTCCATTGAGTTTTAAATTGAAACTTTGTTTTACAAGAAAAAAATATTTTCCAGACCAGTTATACAATATACATTGAAATTATTTAGCACATTGCAAATATCAAAGGACACCAAAACTCCAAAATAATGTGACCATTAAGCATGACCACAACACAGTTCTCTACACAGAAATAAAATGACCTGACAGCTGGCCATGATCATAATACAATTTATCATGCTCTATACAGACATAACATGACCTGATGTCTGCACATGAACCTATTACAATGTTAATGTACACTATACAGTCAAAGCACAAAACTCCTAATATGATCTGACCATAAAACAACTCTACCAATCTCTATATAGTGGTACAGAACACGATTCATTTAACATTGCTTAATGCCAAACATGAGGTTAGTACACATCTATTGCACTCTACACAATACACTGATGCCAAAAGGTTTGTACATCAAACTCACGCTTCCAACCATCTTGGGGGAGGCAGAGATCTTAAATTTCCCCTCAACATCTGTTGACTGATTTTTGCCAGAGTCCACCCAATAAAAATAAAAAAACTTTGGATAGATGTATTCTTTTTAATGACCTCACCACTAAACATGACCATTATACAAACATTAAAGACAAAGTCCATAAAAATCAATACATGCACACAAAAAATGTGCGTTTACTGATCTTTTGCCTTGGATTCTGTAAAGAATTATAGTAGAAAAAGACAAAGATGCAGACTTTTTAGGCACTGTCATGACCACTTGATAATATAAAATGCATTTCCATTAGATAAACATATTCTAAAATCATGAAACAAATGTTAAAATCCACAAATCTCCATGAGATCTCTCATGCCGGGTTGATCCGAACCTCTGTTGATGACATATTTGGTGGAATCTTAAATTGTTGATAATCTGGGACCCAGTAGGCTATCCCAATAAATTTACCAGCATCTTACTAGATGGGCTTTGGTAAGGTCATACCATATGTGCCTGTACACACGCCCACCCGGTTTGGATGCATGGGTCCCACGTTTCATTGAGCTCTAGTGATATATCTGCAAAGGATGTGTAAGCCGCACTGCCACGCCAAGGCACCTCTTATAGTGCAGTCCTAACTCTAAACTATGAGAGTCTCCATCTTGGAGCACATGGGGGCAGAAGATATCAAATTGGGTGCAGGCCTGTCAGGAGGACGCCCCACCTCCTTAAAGGTACAGAGACACACAAGGGATCCCGCACATCCCATTGGCAGCTGAGAAACCCCATGCGTCGCTGCACCAAATCGGTAAAGCAAAACAAACGACAAACGCACTCAACAATTTGTTACCAGTTATACAGTAAGGTGCACACGAAATGGGCTTTGAACAGTGGTACAGTAGAAAGGCATCATGGCACACTCACAAACCAGCATGTAAAACAACTTGTCTCACCACTAAGGACAATGACAGAGGTTTGGATACACGTCTTCTGCAAAGGATGTGTAAGCCGCACTGCCGCGCCAAGGCACCTCTTATAGTGCGGTCGCTGCACCAAATCGGTAAAGCAAAACAAACGACAAACGCACTGTAACAATTTGTTACCAGTTATACAGTAAGGTGCACACGAAATGGGCTGGTTTGTGAGTGTGCCATGATGCCTTTCTACTGTACCACTGTTCAAAGCCCATTTCGTGTGCACTCTCACCACTAAGGACAATGACA
>NW_017306731.1:1080481-1107922 GCF_000935625.1 Nanorana parkeri
ACTGTTCAAAGCCCATTTCGTGTGCACCTTACTGTATAACTGGTAACAAATTGTTGAGTGCGTTTGTCGTTTGTTTTGCTTTACCGATTTGGTGCAGCGACGCATGGGGTTTCTCAGCTGCCAATGGGATGTGCGGGATCCCTTGTGTGTCTCTGTACCTTTAAGGAGGTGGGGCGTCCTCTTGACAGGCCTGCACCCAATTTGATATCTTCTGCCCCCATGTGCTCCAAGATGGAGACTCTCATAGTTTAGAGTTAGGACCGCACTATAAGAGGTGCCTTGGCGCGGCAGTGCGGCTTACACATCCTTTGCAGAAGACCTGTATCCAAACCTCTGTCATTGTCCTTAGTGGTGAGACAAGTTGTTTTACATGCTGGTTTGTGAGTGTGCCATGATGCCTTTCTACTGTACCACTGTTCAAAGCCCATTTCGTGTGCACCTTACTGTATAACTGGTAACAAATTGTTGAGTGCGTTTGTCGTTTGTTTTGCTAGTGATATATCTGCCAGCTTTTGAGCCATTATTGCATGCCCATTTGTGCTCCTGAGGAAGCGGTGCGCACCGCAAAATGCGTAGAGAAGGTTTTTCATACCCCTCTGTACTATATTTATCACTTCTGTACTTTCAATTGCACCTGTATAGTCTAAATATTAATAGAAGATTATAGGATAGAATTTATGAAGGGGATGCATGCTTAATGGGCATAGGCTCTTTTTGTAGCATGTGGAGATTTTTGTATTTTAACATTTTTTTCATGATTTTATAATATGTTTATCTAATAAAAATTTATTTTTCTACTATATAACTTAGGATGTGACACAATTAAATCCCCCTACATTATACAAAATCTGTAGTATTGCAACCTTCATCAGTAGATCATGGGTGCAATGATATGACTCCTGAAGACTCTTCCTCTAGTCTCTATCCGCACTGAGATACAGACTTTCAGTTACAGTTGTTTTCCACTGAGAACTACAAGTCCATCTGCCACAGTGTCTCTCCATTCACAGACCATAACAAAGGATCTGTGACTAGATGATGCAGCTGAATGGGCAGAGCCACAGACAGAGGTGCCAATTTGAAATACATACAGAGTACTGCGGGGAGAAGAAGCCCAGGATTCTGGTAAGAGGGCGGCAGTTTGTGGGTGGGATGTTGTTTATGTGACCATGTTTAATGTTACACCCTCAATATGAATAGAACATGAAACATGGTCAATAATATGGAGTTAGTCTTTAAACTTTATAAAAAAAAAAAACATTGAACACAATGCAATTTTCAGAAATTCACGTGGATGCTTCTGTCATTATCAGACTTAAAATGATCACAACCTACAAAGAAACAGAATACTACAACCCCAACATGACCAAATGATCATATCACAATTCTGCCACGCTTTGTACAGAGGGGTTGAGTTACTAAAAATAGACTGATCACTTTGCAAGAGAGTTTGCACTTTGCATGGGAAGTTTCCCCTTCTGGGAAGTTTAGTGAATGAGATGAAGCTTGCGGACTTCCATTAGCCATTAGTCAGAAATACTGTTGTTTTATTTATCTTGCACATGATTAGGTAATCTTTGAAAAAGTGAAATTTCACCACATTCACCAACGGACACTTCCCCTGCAATGTGCAAATTATCTTGCAAAGAGCCTCTTTACCTTTAGTAAATCATCCCCATAGTGTAACACTCCACCATCCAACATGTTCTGGCCACTAGATATATAGATCATAGACCCAAGCTGCGATGTAAACCTCAAACAAATACTGTTCTTCAAAAAATGACTTAAAAGTGACCGTATGCATTAGGCCAGGCCTGGACTAGCAATCTGAAAGCACTTGCTTTGCCTTAAAGGCCAATGTGTTTAGCAATAGTTGCCCTCTATGGACTGTTCTGCATAATTACAAAAGCCTTGAAATAAAATTAACTCAAAGGAAAATAGGTGACTGCTGAGGGTAATCTAGTTGACCCTTTTGCAGTTAGTTGTTGGGATAAAGGAATAAGTTGAAAAAATTGCTATTAAGACATCTAAAGAAGCTTCTGGGGATGCAGAGTTGCATGTGATCTTATAGATTAAAAAAAGCCTGGGGCTGTGTTTGTACACCTCTAGCACCACAATAGTTACAGTAGTCACTGTTTCCCCTGTCTAGGTGCCTACTTGTACATGATCACCTGGAACAGTATAAGGATAAGAGCTCCTGGACTTACCCTTTGACTCTTTGAGTCATGTGACTTGTGATGTAGGGAATGCCTGGGAATGGCTCATTTCACTCTGCTCTAGGTCCTGCACTAATTAGATTAAACTGGTTTCTGCTAATGAAATGGCTCGGTATGTGTTTTTTTGTGCTTTCCATTCTCTTTTATCTTTTAATGTATTTTTAATCTTTGATGATTTATATTAAATCTTGCTGTGGAGAACACCCAATGTGTGGGCAGTCATTTTTATGGAAGTTGTAGGGAACAAAAATGTGATTTGTAAACAGATTTGTAAGGAGCTGCAATGGCACTCTATTTTAACATGTCCTCAGTCACAGATTGTCTCTTGGAGCATGACCCCAGTCCCCAAGCACATGTCCCTAGTCTTCAACGTTGCTTGTAGCATGTCCCCAGTCTCTATCTCCTGTAGAATGTCCTTAGTGTCCGTAGTAGGTCTGCAGTCACTGACAGTTTTATGTAGCATTCCTTTAAGTGAATGTTTTTGTAGTCCTCTGGTAAAGCCAGAGGACTCAGTTGATGACACCTAATAACTTCCCCACTTCTGAGCTATACTGTACGGTAAAATGCCTTTTTTCTTTTGAATGTCATGTAGACTCGGACTCTCTTATTTTTAAAAAGAAGTATTAAAAGTAGGAAAATGTATTTAATTGTCCAGGTCACTAAATGTACTCCTGCAAAAAGTAAAACTGTCAGTTATTTGCAAAAATCTGATTTTGTATAGCGATAAAATTATAACAGATGAACACTTACTGTCAAAATGCTAAATCTGACCACTCTTTTAACCTCTGCTGATTTAACTCCACACAAATGCCTCAAATGGAAAAATTACCATTTGGGGTTCTGAACTTTCCTGATAGAGGAAACAGAAGTCCTCAAGTGCAAACATTCTATCTATCAAGATGGGTTTGTAGAGTGTCAGGGCTGTCCAGTTTTGTAAGTTCATATATAAAGCAGGCTATCACGTATCCCTAATCTCTCCCATTATCGTTTCCATATCCATTGTTGATAGCAAACACAGTCTCCTATTTTTTTCATGACTGCACTGGAAACAAAAACAGAAGAATCTGGGTTCTATGTTCAACAAGGGCTGTCCTTCCTTTAGATATTCATACGGTCTATTTTTTCCACAATACACATAACATACAGATAGTTTTCCCTTTCCATGCAATGTAACATTTCTGTCAAACTGATTATGCTGTTCAATGTAACATTTCTGTCAAACTGATTATGCTGTTAAATGCTTGATTACAGGGTTCTCCTGGAATACAGTTACAGCTTTCTACACAAATAATTGGATTTAAATTAATGATACCATTTCTAATATGCTTTTTCCACAATAACGCACTATAGTTCAATTAGCATGGGGACAACCAAATGGTAAATGGTGTGATTACATTTACAGTGCAACCATAAACATACATACAGCACGATGAGTAATCCCAGCACACGGCACTTCCTCCGGCACAATTGTGTCACACTGAGTACATAAAGGAGTTACTTACCTAGGAAAGAAAAGAAAACACATTTAGCCACAATAATAAACTTAACAGCATAGAGTTAGCAGAAAGATGACAGAGATTTCCCCTTCCAGTAGTACTGATAGAAAAACTGATTAAATAGAACATTTTGTATCAGTGAACGTGCTTTATACCAAATGTAAATACAATGTCATCAACTGTCAAGTTGGTGCAGCTATAAAAATGTTACATACTTCCCAATATTTCCACCATTGCAACCTTATGGCACTGGATGGTCTAAGGCAGGGCTCAAAATTTCAAGTCCTGAGCTACTAGCCAGGCCTTAAGAGTTACTCGCCACCAGTCGCCCCACCTTACCCCTACCGTGCCCCGCCCTTAACTCCGCCAGGTCAGTGGTGTGACACAGAGAACAGAGATCAGTAACAATGCAGAGTGCAGAGGCCAGTATGTGCAATGTTCAAGAGATGGAAAGAACCTAAAGAAGCCCTCATGGTTATTTTTTGACATATTGGGGTTGATTTACTAAAGGCACAGCACTTGTTTATGGTTTACATCTCAGCTTGGGTCTGAGTGCCCAGGTCATATTGGATGGTGGAGTGTTACACTATGGGGTTAATTTACTTAAGGCAAATAGACTCTTAACTTTGCAAGAGAAGAGAATTTTCACATTGCAAGGGATGTTTCCCTTAGCTTGTTGAATGTAGTGAAAATTCACTTTGCAAATAATACCCAATCATTTGCAAAGAAAAAAACAAAACAAAAAAAGTATTTTTGCTTGCACATTATTGGGTGATGGAAGTTAGCAGAGCTTCGCCTCATTCACTAAGCTAAATACAAATTCCCTTGCAAAGTGAACAGCTAATATTTGCCTTTCGTAAATCAACCACATTAGATCTATTACAAATACAAAATATGGGCAAGTGGACTTATGAACAGCCAATATTTGCCTTTCATATATCAACCACATTAGATCTATAACAAATACAATATATGGGCAAGTAGACTTATGAATAGTCAATATTTGCCTTTCATAAATCAACATTAGATCTAGTTCGAATACTGTACAATATATGGGCAAGTGGACTTATGTAACTATTGACAAAAATGTTTATGTTTAGTTCCTTTGAGTCACTGATACCTGGTACCTTTTCTCTTTTTTCTTACAAAATGAAAAATAAACAATTATAATAAAAAATAACATACATGTGATACATACATACATACATACATACATACATACATACAGTACATACAGACATTAAAGTGAAACTTCAGCCAAAACACTTTTCTTTTGGTTTAGGATAACACTGATATTTTTTTCTCTGTCTCTGGGATTTTTTTCTTTTTATTACTTATAGTCCTGATGCCAGTAGTCACAAGGAGCAAAGGGAAAATCTCCTATTGTATAGACAACATAATAAACAATAACATTTCAATAGAGTGGGGAAAGGTTTAAATTTCTGTAAACCTTGGCGCAATTGCAAGACAGTTAATATACAAATATACAGTAAATGCTTATCAACTGATCACTTATGACTATCTCAAGAATATAACTTACTTTTTGTTGTTTTTTACGGTTTACTGAGTGACTGTAGTAATGACTGGAACCAACTCTACCTACAGTCTTATCCTGTTACCAGAAGATTTATTTCCCCTTTCTTCCTTTAATTTATCACCTTGCATTCCCTTATTGGCCATTCATTAATGTCATTCTATAGCTCATATGATATGCAACTGTCACTGTTCTCTATAGTACTATTTAATGTAATGTATAAGATACCTTTATGCCAGTTTCCCTGTTAGGGAGAGTTCCCTTTATTTCCTATTCAGTCCAAACCCCTTTTCAACGCTGAACTTTTTTTTACTCTTTATTTGACTGGTTGTACAGATTAGCCTAACACTAACAAAATCTAGTGTTGGGCTTCAAGGTACTGGTAAATTGTGCAGAAATTACTCATTGCATTTTTTTAAAGAATGGTAAGTGAACAGCAAGGGTTAAAATACTTGGAAAGGTGGACCATGGCTCTCTTATGCAAAGCATGGGCCTGGCTCTCACAAACCCCCCTGCTTCCCTGAGGCCCCATTCACACCAGGGTGAATGCGTTTCAGTGCGAAATTTAAAAGGGTGGCTTTGGGCGTTTTTAATCATGTTTCAGCTCTGAAACGCAATTAAAAAAGCCCAAAAATACGTTGATCAGCGCATTTCCATTCAAATCTAAATGAAATCTGCACTGATGAGTGCGGAAAAAAGGCTCAGGGAGCATTTAGGGTGGCAGGCGGTTCGGATCGCGCAGAGCCACGCAATCGCATGAACAGTCCCTATTGGAATGTATGGGATCGTTCATGTCGGCGGTTCAGTGCGGGCAAATCCGCCCTGATGTGAAAGGGGCCTTACAGTGGGCCGATCAGCCAGGAAATAATGTGGGCTCCATCTGACTTGTTGCAGCTTCTAATGTGCAGTGAAATTTAAATAAACATTTTGCAAGACTGAAGGTAAAGCTGGAGTACAGCTTTTAGGATGTTGCCTCATATGCTAATTTCCAGCATGCAATTTGCAAAGGTTAATTATCTAAAACAGTTATCTTAGGCTTTCATTGGCAACTTTTCTACTGAGTGACATCTAAATAGCAATGTACTGTATATTGTTTCTAATTGGCAGCTATTGTTAGGAACCCATTTTAATATATTGCTGAGAGCATTTTAGCAGCTGCTACAGAGCTTTTGTTGCTTGAATAACACGTCTCACTTTCGGGCACTGAAACCAGTACAGGGAGCATATTCTATCTATCAAGGTTTCAGTTTTCTATCCCAGTACTGCATCAGTCCACTCAACTTCATTTTGTCAGTAATCTGATTATTTGGGAACCCTTTACCCCTTTTGGAAACCCTTTGCCAATTGGATCAAACTGTGATCCAGTGAGCATATACAGTCATGGCCAAAAATATTGGCACCCCTGCATTTCTGTCAGATAATGCACCACTTTGCGTAAAAAATTGTTGCAACTACAAATGTTTAGGCATTCTCATGTTTATTTCTTTTGTTTATATTGGTATGACACATTAAAGTGGAGGAAAAAAAAAAGCCAAATCTGACACATTCCACACAAAACTCCAAAAATGGACTGGACAAAATTATTGGCACCTTCTCCAAATTGTAAGAAATAATTGCATTCCAAGTTTTTGTGGAAAAGCATGGACAATCTCAGGGTTACAAGTCCATCTCCAGAGATCTTAATGTTCCTGTGTCCACTTTGCGCAACATTGTCAAGAAGTTTACAGTCCATGGCACTGTAGCTGATCTCCCTGGACATGGACGAAAGACAACAATTGATCAAAGATTGCATAGAATGATTGTTCGGATGGTGGATAAAGACCCTCCATCAACTTCCAGACAAATTCAAGCTGACCTTCAGACACAGGGTACAGCCGTGTCAGCTCGCACTATACAGCGCCATCTGAATGAAAAGGGATGGTAGGAGACACCGAAACATAAAGCAGTTTGCTAAAACTTACCTGAGGAAGCCAAAATTATTTTGGGAGAATGTGCTGTGGACAGACGAAACAAAATCACAGGTTCTTGGTAAAGCCCGTCATTCTAATGTTTCCAGAAAAGGAAATGAGGCCTTTAAAGAAAAAAAAACACAGTCCCTACAGTTAAACATGGTGGGGGTTCACTGATGTTTTGGGGTTGCTTTGCTGCTTAAGGAACTGGATGTCTTGACTGTGTGCATGGCATTATGAAATCTGAAGACTACTAAAGAATTCTGGGGCGCAGTGTAGGGCCCAGTGTCAGAAAGTTAGGTCTCTGTCAGGGGTCATGGGTTACAGCATGAACAATGTCCCAAAGCACACATCAGAAAGCACCCAGAAATGGTTTCAGACAAAGCGCCGGAGAGTACAGGACTGGCCAGCAATGAGTCCAGATCTAAATCACATAGAGCACCTGAGGAGAGATCTCAAAACTGCAGTTGGGAAAAGGAACCCTTCCAATCTGAAAGACCTGGAGCAGTTGGCGAAAGAAGAGTGGTCCAAAATTCCTGTAGAGAGGTGTAAGAAACTCATTGATGGTTACAGGAAGCCATTGATTTCAGTTTTTTCCAAGGGCTGTGCTACCAAATATTAGTTGCCAATAATTTTGTCCACTCCATTTTTGGAGTTTTACGTGGAATGTGTCAGATTTGGCTTTTTTTTCTCCACTTTTTTGTGTCATAGCAATACAAACAAATAAAAAACATGTGAATGTCTAAACATTTGTGATTGCAACAATTTTCTGCATGAAGTGGTGCATTATCTGACAGAAATGCAGGTGTGTCAATATTTTTGGCCATGACTGTATATTGTATTATTTGTGTTATTATGTCTTTTGAGCTGTAGATGACACTGCAGTGCAATGTTAGTTTCTATGCTTATGCATGTTTATCTATGATATACAGGAAGTTCTCTCTGTATGCTGTATAATGCTGTAGTCACATATATTGTCCTTATAAGCAAGTAAAACTTAATTCAGCATTCCTCAAGATCTCAGTGCTTCATCTAAACACATAACCAACAGCCTATGGGCCCAGTCACTAAACAGAACACTGCAAGTCAACAAGTACTGCATCCAAGCTACTGAAAGATGGCAAGTAGTTCAGATGTGAACAATGCAATCGCAAAGCAACTACCAGCTATGGAAGTTCAAGCTTGAAATGCTGCTAAGCAAAGAGGACTTGTGGCAAGTACTGAGTACAGAAAGACCCAGTAATGGACCCAGGGAGGAATGGGACAAAAAGAACAGGCAAGCAAAATCAATTATAAGTCTGCTAGTGGAAGACAAACAGCTCTTGCTATTTCTCCAAAGCAGAAAGCATCATGGGCACTGTGTCATTACTCTAGAAGCTGCCAATTGGATCAAACTGTTGGAAATGCAACAGCATGTATATGGTTGTATTACTTTTGCAATTATGTCTTTTGAGCTGTAGATGGCGCTGTAATACAATGTTAGTCCTATGCTTATGCATGTTTATCTATGATATACAGGAAGTTCTCTCTGTATGCTGTATAATGCTGTAGTCACATCTCAGATAGCAAGCAATTGTGCTGCAAGTTTGAAAATGACTTGCTAAACTATTGCAGACTTGCCAAGCTTCACAATTTTGTTGCACAATTACAGCAAATCTGCGTTGCAAGTCTCCAGACCAGCGAGCTTGCAGAGCTCTTGCTAAGACCTGCAGGACTCTTGCTGTAGACTTGCCAAGCAAATTTGCTACAAATTCAAAAAGTGTCAACTAGAACTTGTGCTGCGAGTGTTCTGCAAGTCTACAACTTGCCAGGAATGTGTGCAGCAAGTTAACAAGAATTACAATTTAACCCTATCACAAGTTTGTGTCAAGTTATCCTTGCTATCTGGGATGTAACGTCCTTCCTCAAGATATCAGTGCTTCATCTATAGATATAACCAACACAAACTTGTCTTATATGTTTAAATCTGATTGTTAATACAGAGAAAGGAAGGTATACAGGCCTAAAGTAGAGCTAAATAGAATGGGGAATTTTAGGTTTTTATTGCTGTCTGTGTCTTCGTTATGGAGATTCACCCTCTGTTTGTTCTGGTGATCCTTATATCTGAAAGTGAAGGAAAACCCCTAATTTTAAATTCTCACCTAACAGGAATAGATGGGAAATATTCCAATGGGGACACTCGTTCTGGTGACAAGCTGGGATCTCCCTCATGTTGAAGGGATTTTCTCCTACTTCCTGTTGTGGCTATGAGACAGGAAGAGAAGGGAAATCTTGCCAATGGGACACAGATAGAAAAAAATGGTGTATAAGGGTTATAACCCTCCCTTACTCTATCCAGAATGAATAAAAAGGAACATTACTGTCTGGATCCACCCAGCTGCGTGATTGACAGCTGGCTCTGCCTATCTAGAGGCAGAGCCAGCTGTACCCGCCCCTCCCCGTCTGTTCCACCAGTCAGCGCTGGAGGATCGGACAGGGGAGGGAATCCCTGCAGGGAGCTGTGAGTGACAGTCACGGCTCTCTCCAGGGACAGGATCGAGAAGTGAGCGAGCGACGGTATGTGTTCGCTCACTTCCCAATCTATTGAGCTGACGTGTGACAGTTTCATTGTCACACGTCGGCTCGAAGTATGAGGATGAGTGATTTTCACTCACCTCATAGTTCTCCTTTAAGGTACATTAGTATATTTTCTGACTTTTAACACCATTGTGTTGTTTTCTAGATATCAATAACAATTCACTGGTTTGTAGCCATGGGATGTAGCTCAGTGTGTTAGTTTTTGGCTGCTGAACATTTTCTCGGTTGTGTTTGATGCAAGAGTTTACCAGAAGTTTTTTGCATACAATTTTCTTGGCACAAATAGTTTTTGCTTTGTGAGTTTTACAATTATCGCACCTGCTAATCCTACAACTAACACCAATGTGTGCCGCAAGCTTGTTCTCTGTGAACCACCCCAATGTAACCTGCGTACTTAACAAGGCGTCATCTTTTAACGTAATAGAAAATAGCTACAGGGAAACACTGGCAGGTCCTCATGAAGAGCTTTATTATCCAGCATTGGCTATAGAATTTTAGTATAAGAGCCTTTTTCAGTTCAGCTGTTTAGTCATATTTGCTATCCGCTTTGTCTAGAATCATTATACTGCAGCTTGTGAGCCCTTGTTTTGGTGAGTCATCACTGGCTGCTTTGAATGGGGAGAACTACCAGAGATAACAGCTAGCATTTACATACTGCAATACATGAGACAGGAAAAGATTTAAGCAAAAAAGTATACGCTGATCGTGTGGGGACAGGAACAGTGAATGGTGAAGGAACCCAAGTAGAGCAGGAGACTGATGATAATAGTATTCTTGTAGATTTATTGTCCTTATTGCGCCAATGATTAATATATTAATTCTGGAAATGTTTATTAATAATCCTGAAACGGCAGTTTTTTTCACTGAGAGATGCACATTGTTTCAGACTGTTCAGGGTCATATGTGAGACAACCATTTAAAACTTGCACTTGTCCTAAATTCACTTATGCCAAAGAAGCAGTGCTCAGCTACATTTCTTTAGGGTGAAAGTTGTACACTATCCGATTTTACCTCCATTTGTAATGCTCTTGAAATGCTCTGAGAATAGCTGTGCTCAGGTCTGGAGTACAAACTCTAAAAAACCAAAACTGACAACCACGTTTCAGACTCCTTTAATAGAATACTATGTGCAAAAACCTGCTCTATATGCCTGGTGAAAAAGTCCAAAGGGGAGTGAAGGAGTTTTAACGTGGACCTTTAGCCCTTCTGACTAAAAATCACATCAGCATACAGCTCTGAAATCATCTTACATTCATTAGCTGAACAAACATATTTTTATTTATTTTTTTCCACTTCCTGGTCCTCTTTGGCACAAATGATGAAATCGTGCCCAAGCATTGCATCCTGGGAAGGTTACATTATCATTGCTGGGAAATCTCATCTGTAATCTCATGAGATCTCATGGAAAGGCATTTTCCTTCCCTGAGATGGTGCGGATGGCCACATATCCTAGTCACATTTGCCAGAGTTCCAGGAAGTAAAGGGAGATCTAGTAACCTGCCGTTAGTTAAAATGGCCACTGCCAGAAGACTGGGGAAGAAAAGAAAAATAAGGTATGCAAAGAATAAAAAGCCGGCAACTATTTAGAAGTATCTGTTTATAGATTGTCATTACTAAACATTTCTAATGGCGCCTTTGTTGTTATTTTGAAGATATGGGTAAAGTTCCTCTTTAAGCACTTCTCCCTATTTCCTTGTAGATGATCATCTTCCTCTACAAGTTGTGATAAGGTTCTATGCAAGCTTCTGTTTTTTATCTAACATTGAATGTAGCTTTGACTAAAAATCAGCAACACTGGCAGCACACAGAGAGCACCAAGACCAGGAACTGCCAAAATCATGACAAGCTGGCCTAGCACACCTTCATCATTGCTTATTTGCCACATTCACTACTATATATGCTATCTCCTTAAGATGACAAAAATTTAGTCAACTATGTGATAGTTGACTAAAGGTCTAAGTGACACTCAGGAGTTAAATCCTAAAAAAAAAATGATCCAAGTACCTTAACTATTAACAAAAATGTATCTTATTTGTGTATCACTCAGCTGTAGATCCTCAAATCATCTCTGAATTGGTGCTGACACTGTCCTCCCTTCTGGAGGGTGGCTGGTGTTGTTCCCCATATAAGGGTTATAACCCTCCCTTACTCTATCCAGAATGAATAAAAAGGAACATTACTGTCTGGATCCACCCAGCTGCGTGATTGACAGCTGGCTCTGCCTATCTAGAGGCAGAGCCAGCTGTACCCGCCCCTCCCCGTCTGTTCCACCAGTCAGCGCTGGAGGATCGGACAGGGGAGGGAATCCCTGCAGGGAGCTGTGAGTGACAGTCACGGCTCTCTCCAGGGACAGGATCGAGAAGTGAGCGAGCGACGGTATGTGTTCGCTCACTTCCCAATCTATTGAGCTGACGTGTGACAGTTTCATTGTCACACGTCGGCTCGAAGTATGAGGATGAGTGATTTTCACTCACCTCATAGTTCTCCTTTAAGGTACATTAGTATATTTTCTGACTTTTAACACCATTGTGTTGTTTTCTAGATATCAATAACAATTCACTGGTTTGTAGCCATGGGATGTAGCTCAGTGTGTTAGTTTTTGGCTGCTGAACATTTTCTCGGTTGTGTTTGATGCAAGAGTTTACCAGAAGTTTTTTGCATACAATTTTCTTGGCACAAATAGTTTTTGCTTTGTGAGTTTTACAATTATCGCACCTGCTAATCCTACAACTAACACCAATGTGTGCCGCAAGCTTGTTCTCTGTGAACCACCCCAATGTAACCTGCGTACTTAACAAGGCGTCATCTTTTAACGTAATAGAAAATAGCTACAGGGAAACACTGGCAGGTCCTCATGAAGAGCTTTATTATCCAGCATTGGCTATAGAATTTTAGTATAAGAGCCTTTTTCAGTTCAGCTGTTTAGTCATATTTGCTATCCGCTTTGTCTAGAATCATTATACTGCAGCTTGTGAGCCCTTGTTTTGGTGAGTCATCACTGGCTGCTTTGAATGGGGAGAACTACCAGAGATAACAGCTAGCATTTACATACTGCAATACATGAGACAGGAAAAGATTTAAGCAAAAAAGTATACGCTGATCGTGTGGGGACAGGAACAGTGAATGGTGAAGGAACCCAAGTAGAGCAGGAGACTGATGATAATAGTATTCTTGTAGATTTATTGTCCTTATTGCGCCAATGATTAATATATTAATTCTGGAAATGTTTATTAATAATCCTGAAACGGCAGTTTTTTTCACTGAGAGATGCACATTGTTTCAGACTGTTCAGGGTCATATGTGAGACAACCATTTAAAACTTGCACTTGTCCTAAATTCACTTATGCCAAAGAAGCAGTGCTCAGCTACATTTCTTTAGGGTGAAAGTTGTACACTATCCGATTTTACCTCCATTTGTAATGCTCTTGAAATGCTCTGAGAATAGCTGTGCTCAGGTCTGGAGTACAAACTCTAAAAAACCAAAACTGACAACCACGTTTCAGACTCCTTTAATAGAATACTATGTGCAAAAACCTGCTCTATATGCCTGGTGAAAAAGTCCAAAGGGGAGTGAAGGAGTTTTAACGTGGACCTTTAGCCCTTCTGACTAAAAATCACATCAGCATACAGCTCTGAAATCATCTTACATTCATTAGCTGAACAAACATATTTTTATTTATTTTTTTCCACTTCCTGGTCCTCTTTGGCACAAATGATGAAATCGTGCCCAAGCATTGCATCCTGGGAAGGTTACATTATCATTGCTGGGAAATCTCATCTGTAATCTCATGAGATCTCATGGAAAGGCATTTTCCTTCCCTGAGATGGTGCGGATGGCCACATATCCTAGTCACATTTGCCAGAGTTCCAGGAAGTAAAGGGAGATCTAGTAACCTGCCGTTAGTTAAAATGGCCACTGCCAGAAGACTGGGGAAGAAAAGAAAAATAAGGTATGCAAAGAATAAAAAGCCGGCAACTATTTAGAAGTATCTGTTTATAGATTGTCATTACTAAACATTTCTAATGGCG
The DNA here is from genome assembly GCF_000935625.1 of Nanorana parkeri. Lineage (NCBI taxonomy): Eukaryota > Metazoa > Chordata > Amphibia > Anura > Dicroglossidae > Nanorana > Nanorana parkeri. The sequence continues at coordinate 1,094,283 of NW_017306731.1, forward strand.
CCTTTGTTGTTATTTTGAAGATATGGGTAAAGTTCCTCTTTAAGCACTTCTCCCTATTTCCTTGTAGATGATCATCTTCCTCTACAAGTTGTGATAAGGTTCTATGCAAGCTTCTGTTTTTTATCTAACATTGAATGTAGCTTTGACTAAAAATCAGCAACACTGGCAGCACACAGAGAGCACCAAGACCAGGAACTGCCAAAATCATGACAAGCTGGCCTAGCACACCTTCATCATTGCTTATTTGCCACATTCACTACTATATATGCTATCTCCTTAAGATGACAAAAATTTAGTCAACTATGTGATAGTTGACTAAAGGTCTAAGTGACACTCAGGAGTTAAATCCTAAAAAAAAAATGATCCAAGTACCTTAACTATTAACAAAAATGTATCTTATTTGTGTATCACTCAGCTGTAGATCCTCAAATCATCTCTGAATTGGTGCTGACACTGTCCTCCCTTCTGGAGGGTGGCTGGTGTTGTTCCCCATGGTCCCTGTGTGTGTTGTAAAGTAGCAACTGCTCCAGGCTCACTCCTGTGATGGACTATAATCTCACATTTAGTTTACGAATTTGTATTGAGATTGTAGTCCATCACGGGACTGAGCTTGGATCGGTGACTACTTTGCAACACACACAGGAACCATGGGAAACAAAAGTAGCCACCCTCCAGAAGGAAGGACAGTGTCAGCACCAATTCAGAGATGATTGGAGGATCTACAACTGAGTGATACAAAAACAAGATACATTGTTGTTAATAGTTATGGTTCTCAGATGCAGGGGTGTATCTACCGCAAGGCAAACTAGGCATTTGCCTAGGGAAGCACTTTCCAGGGGGCAGCAGAAAACGCCGCCCCAAACCAATGAGGAGGACAGTGCCGGACTTGTCTTTGGGCATACTGGGCACTTGCCCAGTGGGCCAAGGCTAGGCGGCACAGAATCAGGCATTAGGCATCTGCCTAATGTGACAAACTAGGCGGCCAAAAGTTCCTAAGAGCGGCTACCTAAGTAGAGAGCTGCCCGGTGAAGGGGAGGGCCTAGTGAGTTGCAGTTCGGCTGGCTTTGTGCAGGAGGTGGAAGAGAAACAGCGGGTGGCTCGGGGCTGGCCATAATCATTCATCATCCTGCTATAAATATCTAGAATGCCATATGTTACTTTCCGTAAAGAAACTTCCCTCTTTCATAATTAATGTCTAGTCTCCTTTCTTTTTCAGCATGTTTAATAAAACATATGGGCACTTAGCATACACAGCCACAGTTTGCACAGCGTATCTGTATGCCAGACCGATCATGAGTAATTACTAATCAAATGTATCATGTGCAGTACAGGGTGGCATTCCTTTGCTACATTATATTAAACGTAAGGTTACTGACTGTAAGGGGAGACCAAAGCTTTCTGATACTATGTAAGGGACCCATCAAGCGAACCATCAACTAATCAATATTAAACAATAATGATTCAAAAAGAGAGTTTTTATATTGAGATCCAATGAACAGCTAAGCAGATAAGTCAAGTGTTAAGGCCGTGACACACTGCAGGCGAAGCAGTGGCACGCTGCCTTTGCGAGCAGTGTGTCATGTAATTTTCTTCTGGGCACCTCAGCTGGTGAGAGCTCGCAGAGCTGAGCGTGCCGAGATGAACAATTTCAACTTCAGCCAATCGGCTCGCGCGTATAAACCGGCGCGACGGGATGCGACGTCTGGCCGGTTGTTAAGCACGAGCCGATTGGCTGAAGGTGCAGTCAATCATCTGGCTGCACTCAGCTCACACACTGCACGCAAAGCTCCGTGCCGGATAGCTTTGCTTCGCTCTGCACGGCTTCGCGTGCAGTGTGTCACGGCCTTTATGCAACAGTCAAGAGCAGTGATGCAGGCAAGTATATAGCAGCAGTTTTTCATTTGTGTGTGTGATTGTGCAACTCACCCTAGTAGTGGCATAAGTAACGATACCCTGGCCCCAGTGCAAATTTGGATTTCAGGCCCCTCCCTTTCCTGCCCTACCAATCAACTTTGCACCATTTTTTAGCACTTACTAGACATAATATTTCAGAGAAGACCTGCACAGGGAAGCCAATTTGTGCCAGCATAATGACGTTTAGAATGTATCCCCTGTGCTCAGTCATGACATCAGATCAGAGCATTCTCTGTGCAGCTGTTCTCTAAAATATTTAACTGGTTGCTCTCTGCTTGGCATGGTTTCAATAAGTAGCAGCAGTGGAGGGCACCCCTGGAATAGGGGCTCAGTCATGGCCACAGCTGTTGAAATCCTATATCTATGTGAGTATCCCATCAGTCAGAAGGAACATATAGCTTCCAAGCAATCCACCAAGTTCTTGGCTGCAATATACTGCAAAGAAACCATATTTTCTATTACAAGCAAATAAAAAAGTAGCAATTTACTATGTTGTAGAAATCAGCCTAATGTGAAAACCAGCAAAACTCTTGGCTCTCCTACATACTGTATATGACGTAATGTGCACTTTTATTGGGTTTTTCTTGGATATGCTGTAAGTAGTAAATGAAAACATTGCATTGTTAGTTCAGCTAGCTTCAGTGTGCCCAGCTAGCTCAAGTTCAGATAAAGTACAAATTGTCCAGTCTACCAATTTTCACACCATCTGTTTTCCCTAGATTAAGTCGTCATATATAAATTCTGCCTTGGCATCCTAATTTCTTGGTTTGCCACTGACCATTACATGATTGCATCCATTTGTTAGCAAGTCTTTTGACATGGCAGAGATCAAAAGGTCATGACACCACCTATAAACAACAGTCAGTAAGCTACCAATATACTGAACAAATCTAGCTGGTTTCCTATTCAGCTGGGAGACTGAGTCACTGAATGAAAGTTTACTGCAGCCATACAGCGTTTCAGCTGCCAGTTCCATTGAGCTCTATTATGTTGTATGTGTTAAATTGTCTCTGGAGACAACCTCAACTTGTATGTTAAGATACCAGCACTTAGTTTATCATTACAATGCCACATTATTTTATAGAACACTTCTGTTGAGCGCCAGGAAATGTGTAAATATTGTTTTACTGAAATCTAAGCCACGATCCCATCACTATAAATGTTACAGCTCGGGAAAGAGAAACAAATTCATTCACCAAGCACTGCGCCATGATTTTATTACAGTGTTACGTTACAATGGCTAAGCAATACGCTCTTAAAAAAAGATTTAAAACAACTGACTGGTTCCCATCTCAAATCCTGAACGTATTTATGGAAAAGATACATATATGTTAGAAACTGCTTGCAGTGCTCCATTTCTTTCCTCTTTTTGTGAATGCCTAATGACTATCTGCAGGGATATTTTGATGTTTTCCCTGCATGTTGTGTGGGTTACTCCTAGGAGCTACACTTGTTTGCTAAAAACAAACTGGAAGTAAAAAAAGGTAAGGTAAGGACAGAGAAAAACCTAGACAGAAATTGTAAAAACCTAGACAGATGTTTGGGAGATGACTCTCACTTCCTGTTTCATTGACAGAGATTACCAGAAATTGATGGGAATACCCCCAAAGTTTCTAAATCTTCCCGCACACTATCCTTATTTTTCTGGGGTTATAACTTAATTAGCTTCCATTCAAACTGACCCAACTGTTTATGATTCTAATATGGATATTATATTGTCATTTCATCTGGGGCAGAGACTGAGGTGCATTGTTTAATATGGAAAATGTAAATGCAATATACATTAGTAAAACAAGTAGTTTTGATAGTAGTATTTTGGGAATGAGGACAAATGGATTTCCATTGACTGAATGTGGTCAGTCGGGGGGAAAAAAAATAACTAAAAAAGGATATACGTCAGCAAAGCTCTAAAATTTAGCATTGAAAAACATATACAGAGCTTAGCTTAGCTCCCCAGGGTTTTTATGTTTCATCTGGGCAAGAAGTATATTAGATGACCCTACTGTGCAAAATCTTGGTGTTCAGGAAATACCTCAAGTGAGTCTGTGATGCCATAAGCCACAAATTCCTAATGCTGAAATTATTAGGTATTATTATGTGCACCCATTATCCACCCTCTCTCCTGTCTCGTGGAAGTGGTGGTCCCACAGCTGCTTATACTTACCCCAGGGATAGACAAATTAATATGGAATTCAGCCGGCCTATTCGATCCAGGAGCCAGCATGATTTTTTTTAGGAGCCAGACTCACCGACAACTAGAGAAAACTTGAAAAGTTAGGAGCCACCTGTAATTTTTAAGATGCATTGATGTCCTGGCCCCTAGGATTTGTCATGCTCTGACTTATACACCAATAGATTTTCTATAGATTTTTTTCTATCAGCCTTTGGTCAGATGGAAAAAGTGCAACAGATTCATCCAGCTACGCTAAACTGTGTGGATGGAGGAATCTCCCGCTGGCCCAAGCTTCAGTATCTTGCTAGTCGTCCCCGCTGGCTCTCAAAATACCTGAACAATGCCTGCATCCAATCAGATTATTCAAGTAATGTGATAGCCAGTGGGGCCGACTAGCAAGATACTGAAGCTCAAGCGGGAGATTCCTCCATACACACAGTTTAGCCCTAAATGGAGCAATATGTTGCACTTTTTGCATCTGACCAAAGGCTGATAGAAAAAAATCTAAAGAAAACCTAAAAAGGTGTATGGCGAGCTTTACCCCACCTCAGCTCCTCAAGATATGGTATACCTGATACTTCATGTATGGGGGGCATGTGACTCACACCCCCTTCCACACAAGTAACAGCACAAATGCCCAACGACTGGCCACTAAGTCACCAGATGTTGCCACATTAAGGAAGAGGGGTTAAGCTTACATAGGACATTTTTCCCCCAGTCCTGTGAGTGAACTGTGTGGTAAGGAGGTGAAGGGAAATGTAAGCAGCTGCAGGGGTAGGCATTCAAGTGAACCTGTTTGGCCCTGCATGAGCAAAGCACAGGCTCACTTCAAAGTTTATATGACCCCTAACATTAATATTGATTATGTGTCTGTGTTTTCACATACATGGAATCAGATCCATGCTGGCGTTGTCAGTTTGTGTAGCTGTGCACTCTGCTTGTTCCTATGCATGGCATGTCTGTAACTCCTGTAGTCAGTTTGGGTTCCATGCAAAGCCCCCCCTCCCTTCCCCAGCTCTGCTATGCAAATTGACCGCAGCCCCCATGGGGCACCAAAACTAACAAAAAAAATGTTTTGGCTGGAATTAGAGTTGAAAGAATAAGTACATTAATAAAACAACTTAGTAATATCGAGGCAAAATCAATCAAACAAGCCTTCTACTGTTTGTTTTGTTTTCTTTTTCATTCCATCACCCAGACAAAGTGTTGGGCAAGGTGGGCAGGTTTTATTACTAAAATGCATTTATGCATTAACATGGCTCTCATGGGCAAGGACACCACCTTTCTTATCATACAGTTTTGAAATTTGGGACCAACTCAATACTTCATGTACAACAGTACATGTGACCAAACAGAGCACTGCCTGGACATATGGCGGACGTAAACACAATAGTTGGGCCTAATAGTTCAGTCCTTTTGCTGGCTTTAAAGCACTGAATCTGTAGGTTACTTTGGTCTCTAGTGACTACCCACTCATCAGCAATTTTCACTGTACTGAATGTCCCTGGTGTTCCAAACAGATTGGAGGAGCGGCTCTCAATTAACAGAAAAATAAAAAAATACAAGGGAACTGCCTAATGAGCACAATTAACACTCCCATATGTCCTCTTTTGGTGTGAAAAATATCTTTAAATATTTTTAGTTTGCAGCTCGTTTCACAAGAGAAGCAAAAGACAATCAAATCTGGAGAACAGCTTGAGGAACCATCCCTATAGTGGCTCATTGAAGATGTATTTATATATCGAATGACTAGCAGAAATATTATTATTAATCCAGTAACAGCCGCTGAAAATGAACAGCCTCATTTCGTAGGAAGCCAAGCAGGAGAAATAGACATTGATTATACAAAACCAAAGTTTTAAGATAATGCATTTAAAAGGACAATATTACTTTGCTCTGTATATTTCTTGCTTAATAAAACAGCACAGATGATAACAATAAAGGCTGGCAAATATGCGGAACCAGGTGACCAATGTGACAGTGTAGTCACCATTTAGAGTTTTTTTTCTATTGCCTCTAATGGAACCGTATGCTTATTGGCCCACTAAGTTGCCCCCTTGCTCCTAGAATGAATTGACTGGCTCATGAACACTGCAATAAATAGTCTACCCTGATGGGACAGTAGCTTTGACCCAGGGATATTATTGTTTCTTGTAGGTTTGGTCACGGGAAAATTCGAATTTTGCAGTGCAGGAGTATATGCTGTAACAGTGGGTAATTAAGTGTTAGGCTACTGTTAGGGCCTGTTCACATGATTTTCAGGTCCTGATCAGGTCCAGATCTGCAGACGCGGTGCTATGTGTTTTTGCCGCGTTTTTGATGCGTTTCAGTTAAAAAGACAAAACTGGAGTGTGGCTGTCAGTATGTTAGCTGCAGTGCAGTGTGTTTTTGACGCCTTTTGCGTTTCTGGACTTTTTCCTGACTGGACAAAATGTGACATGCAGTATTTTTTCTGTCGTAACCTGAACGGACTGCGCACGTGAGAACTGTAGCCCATAAAACACAAAGGGATACATTGGGATGCATTTTTAGTGCAGGAGCGTACTGATCAGGTCAGCACAGAAAACGGGCGTCGTGTGAACAGGCTCTTAGGGTCAGAGATAAGGAGCATCACTTTACTTTTTGATTATGTGTTGAGGAAGTTAACAGTTAAAAGAGTACTACTGCTAAACAAATGGTGGTTAGAAGTTGAGGACAGAAGTTATATCAGAACTATGGGTTAAGATTTGTAATGATATTGTATTCTGTTAATTAATTCTATTTTCTTTTTCTTATTACGTTAGATTTCACTTCTTAAACACCACTGACTGATTTAATCTCAACCTCTTTCACTGTCCCTTTTTGCTGGACAGCTTGGTTTGCATGTAACTATAGAAAAAAATTGAAACAAAATTGAAAATAAATAAAACTGAATACAATCAATACATGCTTTAACCGCATTAAGTTATCTGGACATGTTATTTTTACAAGTGTTTCCTTATTTTCCTTATAGTGACCCCGTCACCATAGGGTCACTGTATTGAGAAGCCGTCGCCTCTCCACTCCCCAGCTGCTGCAACTATTTGACCATCTGAATACTTGCTCACCCTGCAGGTGTCTGTGGTTTCTTCCGCTGGTTTTTTCATTTAGTAATGACATATGAGCGGTCAGGAGCAACCACAGTGGGTGATAGGGGAGTGGGCATGCAAGAATAGAATATAGAATAATTGCATCGGCTGGGGAGTGGAGAAGCAGCGGCTTTTCAATACACATGCCCCTGAAAAAGTAAGTATATTCAAGTCTTCTTTACAGGTAAGATTTTGGGTGAAAGTGAAAGAGCGGGTGTTGCTTTATGGACTTTACAGTATGAAATAAAGATATATTTGGAGGAGATTACTTGAGTGCACCCATCCTTTTGTAAACTTTGGGTGAAAGTGACCCTGTGATAACAAAAATGCATGAAACAGTCACCCGCACTCCAATATGTGTGCTGTCAATTCTTCTTTATTGACAAAAAGGTTTGTCACATTGTATAGCAACATTTCAAAACCATCTTAGTCCCTTCTTCAGGCAAAGATAGTGATACCATGGTATCACTTTCTTTGCCTAAAGAAAATGGTATCACTTTGTTTGCCTAAAGAAAGGACCATGATGGCTCTGAAGCATTGCTATACAATGTGACTTACCTTTTTGTCAATAAAGAAGAATTGACAGAACACATATTGGAGTGCGAGTGACCGTTTCATGCATTCATATCTGATTGGTGGTGGCATCTGCAATCACTACAGCACCCAAGATAACTTAGATTGTATCCGGTCAGGAGTGTGATGAGGCTTGTTGAAGTTGTATTCTCCTGTGATGACAAGGTCATTTGGAGTAACCCATTAATTCCTGCAAACACAACGTTTTGGGCTAAGTATGTCCTTCCTCAATTGATTGTAGAATAAGGACAGCCCAGCCATACATGCCATTCCAACACATACTCGTATTTTTTTTTTTGTGTGTGTTGGTGGGCCTTCCTGAAGTCGAGACATGATGATGCGGGACGTCATGAGTTGGTTTGCTGTTAAACATGCCTGCCTGGGCTGCTATTGTCCAGAAGCGGCCGTTGAGCTGTGGACACTAGCGGCTCGGAGGTGATTGCGGACTGTGCTCTTTGTGGCTCCCCCTGTTTGGGGTCTTTTTCCATAACCTTCAGTTTAGTTGTTGTTTTGGTGTGGGTTCCCCCCCCCCCATACTTCATGTTTGCATAGATTCCATGGCATGTTAATGGGATTTTTAATTGGAATCTTTTTGTTATCTTTACTATGTTTGATGCCTTGGAGTCTTCCTTGTTGTGCAAACAGAATGTTAGATTGGCCATTTTGGGGTTTACAATTGTGGTAGAGATACTGATCTCCCCTGTCTTTCATTTAGCTTTTGACGGTTGTCTGCTTATCACCCTCTCCCCACCCTCTATTGGGAGGTCCTCTCTGTCCTTGGGCATGCTAGGGCCTTTGCTGTGCTGGCCTGGCCGGGGCGCGCACGGATTACTTGCTGGGAGTGGTAGGTGATAGCACTAGTATCATATTGTTAATTAAGGTGGGTGTTTGTCACTCTCTTTTTGAGTATACTCACCTGATCTATGATTATCTAGATCTCCTCTATCTCCTGAGGAAGCGATTGGAGTGTGAAACGCGTTGAGAGAGAATCACCATTCCTGAGGCATTAGTATACGAGAACATGTTATACCAATTATGTTTGTCATGGCCATCTAGCCTCACATTATAACTCTGGAATGGTTATTTAGAGATCAATCTGTTTTTCTTTTTTGTAATGTGCACATATCAATTATGTTTGTAAAATGTTTTAACCTTTGTATAAGAAAATGCTCTTGTTTTATCATGTGGTAATTTTTGGTCTTTGTCACTTGGTACCAAAAAAGCCCCACCATCCCTCTTTATTTTTTGACTTGATACATTAGGGGTTTGGTACCTTTTATTCAGAATCTGGTCACGATTATTTGACTTAACATACTCATATATGCTTATAGAAGGAGGGCTCCTTCATTACTGATTGGTTATCGATAGTATACTGAAAAGCAAAAACACAAAGGCAAAGTTTAAGCTAAATTATTCATTTAGACAAATTAGCCAAAGCCATGTTTGATGAACTTAACTACTGTATTCTTTTTTTGACAGTACAAATAAAACCAAAATCAGTTTTGGGTCACTTTACACTTTACAACAAACACAATTTTCAATTTACCCAGCCAGCCTAGAGAGGAGGATTGGTTTTAATTGCTACATAAAGTACCTGTATGCTAATAACACTACTTTTAATAGTGATATCATTAAATAATCATTGTTATTGCATATTTTCAACATCCGGAGACTATGTCTCTCTCACTGTGCAATAAGGAAGAGCTCTCTATAACCATCTATACAATCTTATTCCCAGATGTCTTTCATGAATTACCTCTGGTTTGTTGTGAATGTACTCTACAGATAACAACAACAAAGAAATTATCATTTGACCTTCTAGCTTTTATTGTACTTATATAACAAGAAAAGGCCTTGGAGATCTTGAAAGTGTGGAACAATTTCTTCCTTAGAAAAAGATAAATGCTTTGACCTTTAAAATATTTTGCTTTGTTTCCGCTCTTACAAATGCATGAAACCCCCAAAATCATTTTATTGTGACTGCTTTTATATTATATAAATCCTCAATGGCCCATTCACACTAAAGTGTTGTGGTAATCGCTTACTTCCGTGTACTTAGCGCATGTCAAACCACAATGCACCTAGCTTGCAGTATTGTGCACTAGGTGAGTGCGTTAGGGTGCCACTCAAATGAGTGGAAGGCAACGCACCTAGCACACGTTACTGCACACTAAGTATGTGTGTGATAGACCCCTACAGAAGTTTCTTCTTTGTAGTACTTGGTCGGCTGCTACTCAATGTCCAGAAGTACCAGGTGCTATTTATTAAAGGGACCCACCACTGTTTTAAAGACATTATGCTAACAATAAGTATGATTGTATGGAAGAACAAGCACAGTGCTTGATTTTAGAGTGTTAAAGACTATAGCATAACTTTAAAGTGCACTTTTCGATTCCCCAAGCATATAAACTTAGCAGTACTTTTATAATCTCCTTTTTTTTTTCACTCTTCAAAACATACTAATTTATTTCCCCAAAATGTGCAGCCTAAGCAGACACAGACCAAACAGTACTATTACTGATATTCAAATTCCAGGTTTTGAAAAGCGAATCCAAAGCTAATTTTTTTTTTTTAAAGCAGAACTAAAGGTTTGTTTTTGTTTTTTACACAAAAGGCAAAAATGGTGCATGCATGTACACTTGGTAAATGGTGTGTAGTCTTGTGACTTACTCATAAGGTCTCCTAGCTGCAGTACAGGCATAGCGCAGGATCTGGGATTCTCTATGACCTCTTGGTTTCAGCTCTTCTAGCTGCACAGCACTGAGGTCATAGACATTTCAATATTTGATTAAAGCGGAAATCCAGGTATAAAGTATGATGCATACCTACATCAGGTATAAAACATAAGCATATCTAAAGGTGCCCATACACTGCTCGATTCTCGTACGAGAATCGCGGAAAATCCCGCGAATAGAGTGTATGGCCACTTTAAATTTCAAAGAACTCCATGTCCCTGATTCCATCCTCAGCTGCAATTAGTTCATTCTCTTAGTGCAGGCTGCAGTGTGCTTTTCACTTGTCAAATCAATCTCCAAAAGATCAGCCGCACAACACCAGAGTAAATGAAATACAAAATGTTATTGAAGTGAATCCAAACAAATTCCAAGAAAAGAAATTTCAAAGTATGATATGCAACATGTACAGCACCATGAGTCTCCCCCACGCCAATGCCTCTCACAGGTTTCAACACCTGGGCTTAATCATAGAGGTGAAGCCCTTTCGTTCACGTGCACAACATATGTGTACAATACTGCCCCGTTCCACCAGATCAGTGATTGTAGTAATAATTCCAATAGTCTTCAGTCTTCAATGAACAATAGATTTCTCCATTGAGATTTAAGGTAGATATCTCAATTAAAACGAAAGGCAGAAAGCATTATAATAGTAAACCATTGGGAAGCTACAAAAGGCATTTTCCCCCAGCAAAAATGTAATTAAAATGAAAATAAAGTTTAATGTAATTTAATGGAACAGAGCGTTAAATAAAACAAATGTAGAGGAGATTATGCATGTCTACATGGGTCCAGCTAAGTCCAATGTAAGTATGCATATGATACACCTGGTCAGCTCATGGGGATGCTCTAAAGCATTGTAGTAACCAAAGTTACTGACTTGCACCTACATGACATAATACTTCATACATGTCAGAGTGGGCTTTCTATAGTGACCGTATGGGTTCTAATACTACACACTTTCACACACTTGCCCCACTGTGCATTCAATAGAGTGGCAAGTTCTCTTAAAAATAAATTCCAGGCAAACAGCTAAACACACCGATGAAATACATGTGAGGGAGTTGTTTCACCTTCCAAAGGATTTGTATTTCTCCTCTGGGAGTTACAAAGTTCTGCCCCACAAAACAGCCCCAACTTGAAGTTGAAGACCTTATTTTTCACTGCTGTACTTAAACAACACTAACAGGTCTTGTCCTTCCCACAGCCTGTGACTGGACAGCGATAGGATAATCAGCAGACTAAGAGACTGCAAGAGACTAAATCCAAGCCAAATTCAATTCATCACTGCTTGCTTTAATATGCATTTAATGTTGTATTTAAGAAATCCATAGCTATGATAATTTATCTGCCTGGAGCTCAGCTTTAAAAAAGCTTAAAGAAGACATTTTCTTAACCATTGCAGTGCTGGGGTTTTCATTTAGGTGCAAAAAAAAAAACAGTTACTCACCACCGAACCTTGCAACTGGCTGTTTTCGCGATCCCTCCAGCCTGTCTCCTCCTCTGCTCCAGCGACTGTATATCCCTTTGCATCCTCATGTCCAATACACACTGTACTGGATGTGATGACTCACAGGACCTTAGAATGCTGGAGCTAAGGGGGAGAGAGGCTGGAAGGATCAATCTAGCAACCAGCCATCTCCGGGGATCAGGTGAATATAAAACTTTTATACATTTTTGCACCTAGATGAAAACAAGCACTTAACCCCGCTACAAGGGTGAAGAAAATGTTTTCCCAGATTTCTTCTTTAAATTATTATAGCCCATGTGTGGCACAACAATGATAGATGAAAAATGGAATGACATTTTTTTAAATATTTGTGATATATTATTATTATTATATTATACAGGATTTATATAGTGCCAACAGTTTGCACAGCGCTTTACAATATATGATGTTCACAGCAAGTCATTTTGAGTGATATTGCTGTCAAAAGCAGAGCCCAGATGTAATTCCTTGCTTTCTCTGCTCATTTTCACTGCAAATTGTTGCCTTATTTTTAAAATAATTGTTTGCTTGAATTCTGCAGAATCTCCCTAAATGCCTTGACTCAAAATTACATTCTACAACTGCCATCGACATCTTTGCTCTGAGTAGCATGGTCATTAGCATGTCTCCATAATCATTATCAAGTCAGATGGTGAATGCATTAACAGTGATGAACACGTAAAGAGAAAAAAAAAGCCGCCAATTAATGTCACATTATTTAGAAGCTGTTGCTGTTAAAGTGAACTAAAGGCAACTTAACATTGTGTTACTGTATACCTTAATTCACTGGTAACTTTTCCAAACAGTAAGACACAGTAAATAATCCAATTATTTGCCATCTATAAAAAGGAATATATTAAAGTAATATACAATTATTACTTGTCTTCAGAACTTTCCTACTGCACTATATATAAGGATTCCCCTTCTGCTCTTCCTAGGAGCATAGTCCATCCAAAATGATTCAATATTCCAAAGAGAGAGGCTTAGTGGTCAATAGAGTCCTCCGCATCGGCAGGCTAAATGCTGGGGCAGGGTTTGACTGTGGGGATACAGCTAAGCAATGAGAATGTAGAGCACTCAGGGCCTCCATATGTAGCATGTGTCCAAGGACACGAAGTTCCCTGAGCACGCTTAATTAAAACTGACCATATAGTAAATGCAGCATATATTAATGAGACTCTAATTTCCTATTGACGAATGAAACGGTGAATGGGTGAACTGAGTAAAATGGTTCAACTGGGTGAACATTCTGACAAATCCTGTCAGTCATTGTGATTTAGAAAGGTGGTGAATCTTTAGGAGTGTATTTATATGATCAATGAAGACTTAGCCCGGGACAAAGTCCTTACCACTTCAATGGCAAATGCCTGTTAGAATTTGATGTGTGCCCTAGAAAAAACTTCATCCACCACCATCCAAAGTTGCCAATCTCCTCCACACTGACCATAAAACTGAGCTGAAGTTGCAGTTGTTATACAGGAGAAGACAGATGAACTTCTATTAAGTGTGGCATTTCTGACACACATTTTATATATAGAGTTATTGTTATATATATTTTATATATATTGTTAGTCCAATAAAAAAGGTATCATTGCACACTGCAATACTGCATTTTTGTCTTGTTTGACATCATATATATATAAATATATTCA
>NW_017306731.1:1107973-1132671 GCF_000935625.1 Nanorana parkeri
TATATAAATAAATATATACTAGGGATGTCCCGATACTAGTATCGGTAACGGGGCCAGTACAGGGCATTTTCAGGAGTACTTGTACTTCTGAAAATGCCCCGATACATAGAGCCGATACCGACCCTTTAAATGTTTTTCAAATAGCTTCGGCCATTGACCTGCATAGCCCCTCCCATGGAATGCCTCTCCACCAAACGCAGGCTCCCTCTCCGCTCTGACCTCTCCGGACGGAAGTGTGACAGCAAGGAGGGCGGTAAGTGTTATGTGTTGACAGTCTCTTCTCCCTGCTGGTGCTGGCTGCAGAGCTCTGTGGCACGAGAAGGGAGAAGACTGTGAAATCCCCTGCTGCCCCCCCCCCGTACCTTAGCTGCTGCTGCTCCTCCGTCCTTCCGTGTCCGCTCCTTTTCCACTTGATGAAACCGTTTCCTTTTGGTGATATATCTCAGTGTCAGATGTCCGTGCTCCTTATTTGTTTTATTAATGCACTCATCACCAGACGTACACGGAAGCTTTCACTCTCAATGAAAGAAGAGAAGGTCCGTTCTGTGTGTTCACAATAGAGGAGCTGAGAGAAGCCGTAAATCTTGACTACACACAGGACGGACCTTCCCTTCTTTCATTGAGAGTGAAAACCACTGTGTACGTCTGGTGATGAGTGCATTATTAAACACATAAGGAGCACGGACATCTGACACTGAGATATATCACGGTTTCATCAAGTGGAAAAGGAATGGACACTTGTAAAAATAGTCAGCCTGCTATTTGATATTTTAACTTGCAATAGCCAATAGCAGGCTAGCTATTGTACCTGCCCATTGCCTGATGTCAATCAGCAGAGAGGACCTGATGGAGAACTTTGTCTTCAGTTCCCTCCTTTGCTGATTGACAGCCGGCAGTGGGCGGGTGCAAAAGCCAGCATTCTATTGGCTATTGCAATTTAAATTATCCAATAGCAGGCTGGCTATTGCTCTCAGCCACTGCCTGCTGTATTTACATTCAGCTGCCTGAGCAGCTGAATCCAGTGAAGTGGAAAGGTGACACTAGAGGTCTAAAAAAACCCTAATGTCACCTTAAATAGAACCTGTCACCTCCAATGCATGCAGCCCTGGGACTGGGGGGAGAATGCATCATCGGTTCAGTTAAAAGGTTAGAAATGTACATGAAACATCAGCAAGCCTGCTTACGATCCCTGTGCAGATGTGTATGCCTTGATGTTTTTTTTCATTATTTGGAGAATGCAGGTGGAAGACAATGAAGAAATGGTAAGTGATTTAAACCTTGCCTCAGATACGTGAAGGCAATTGTAAATTCTGTATAACTGCTAAAAAAACGTAATGCAGAACTTCAAATATTATAATCTCAGGATTTTAAACTATGCCGTTCTTTATACATATTTACTTTTTTAGCTGCAAGCATCCTGCACATCAACATCTTTTGAGTGACTACAAATAAAAATGACTTGGTTTCTAAATCAGCTCTCCTACTTCTGACTTTGACATTGAGCATGTCACCTCTGTACCGTTCCCCTTTTAAACATGATTACTGTGTCAGACCGAGAGCGTCATATAAAGAATTGACACTGTTGATACTCTCTCTACCAGTCTATTTCTGCTATAGAAGTCATTAAAAAAAGGGGAATATAAAGAAAGATTTAGGCATGTATACAGATGCATATAAATACACATAAAATACATTAATCACGTAATGAATACATACCTGGGTCACATGGTGTGTTTATGTTTAGACAGGAAGTCTACTTGAATATGTATTGAAAAAAAATTCTACAGCAGACTCAATGCAAAGTCTACTAACAGTTTCATTGAAACCTGTTGATGCTGAATGGGGAAAAAGGGTTTTGTTGTTACCTGATTTTTTTTTTCTTTATTTCTTGTTGACAAGGCATATGCATGGTACACACATACGTGCTACAAATCCACCCTGCCCAGGTTTAATTAAACAAATTATCATATTGATCCACAAGTCTATGTGTCCATTGTTCATTCTCCATAATGTCATTAACTGCCTACAACCACTTCTGCATCAGGGGCAGCCCATTGGTTTTCCACCTGGAAGGCAAGATACTTTTAGCCGCATTGAAAAGATAGGGTATCAAGGACTATATCAAGGAAATGGAAGGAATGAGGATTCAACCATATACAAAAGAAATGGCCATTTCTATACCTATTATGAGCTACAGCTCGTGAGTAACTTTGAGACTGGGAATGGAACCAGCTAGAGCAGGGGTGGCAAACACAAGGCCCGCCGGACCATGTAATGTGGCCCGCACAGCAGCCAGGGCCGGTCCGCTATGCCGACTCTGTGCAGAGCAGTGTCTACTGTGTGGTAGCGAGCAGAGCCGGCACTACCACACAGTAGACACTAGAGGGCGCTGGTGGGGGAGGCCAGAGAAACACCTCCTCCCCCAGCCCTCTATACTCCGTACTCTTTCCGGAGCTTGCTGGTGCTGTTCCTGCAGCCTGCACTGTCCCGGTACCGGCCGAGATATTAACATAACTAGAGTGTATGTGCTTTGAATGACTTGGCTTTTTGCTGCTATGCTTTGCCTCGCTTGCGTTCTGCAATTACATGGCCATACACCAGAAGAACTTTGTTTAAAAATATTCATTTCTGGAATGTTTATTTGACTTTCTAACAGTTAGTGGGATCTAATCAGCATTTGTTTTTTTCCTATAGTGTAGAGGAAAAGCGAAAGAGTAGGATAGGAAAAATCTTACTTATTGTAATGTGTATGCACTGGGCACAAAAGAAAGCCGTTTCATATGTATGGGATTCCTTCATTGAGCAGGTCTGGATGAAAGTTTCAAGAGCTTTTAAACTATCTTAGTTGACTTGATGGAAAATCTTGTCTTTTGTCTGGATGTGCAGTGTGGTAAGGGGATACAAATCACAAAACTAGATCTTTTGCCAGGTAAAACAGGAGTTCCATGTTAATGCAAACATTGGCTTTTCTTATTTTGGGAATGCAACAGGTTTTCTTTACTCTGTTACCCCTCCTTAGCGCATAATTACCTTTGCTTTCCCACCACTCTGTTTAGCACTGGGAGCCGAAGCAAATCCTGGTACTTTTGGGTATGAAGGAGTATATGACTCACTCTATGTGACAGTACTGTGCCAATCAGCCCTGACACACAAGAGCCTATGAATAATGGTTCTGCATTTTAATAAGCTCGGACTCAAGGCTATTCAAGATGAAAGATACTGGCAACCACCGACACTAGGAGTTAGCCCTTGAGTGTCACTGCAGTTAATACAATCCTGATTAGAGTTGGAGGTACTTGGAGCCTAGGAATTCCAAATCTGCATTTTAACAGGCTCAGACTCAGGGCCATAGAAGATGTAGAGATGCTGGCAACCCCGAAACTAGGATCTAGTCCATGAGTGCCATTGTAGTTAACACAGCCAGGATTAGATTTGATGATGCTTGGAGCCTAAGAATTCTGGATCTGCATTTTAACAGGCTCAGACTCAGGGCCATTTAGGATGTACAGATACTGGCAATGCCAGACACTAGGAACTAGCCCATGAGTGCCATTGTAGTTAAGACAGTCCTGGTTAGGACTGGAGGTGCTTGGAGCCTGGATCTACAGCCTGGATTTGGCAACCCCAAATATTTAGTAAATTAAATTTTTGTGTATGACTGGACTGTATCTTGAACAGCACTGACTGTGTTCACTGGAAAAGCAGGTTTAAAAAGTATATTTACACTGACAAAAATGAGTCGCTGTGGTTTTTCTTGATGATCCATTGACTTATAACCAGTGAACGTATTTGGCAAGGCAGTATAAAAGGTTTGGTTATTTCCTAATTGTGCGGCTTGTGGCTGTTTGATAGGTACAAACAATAGAAAGTAAACAGCTGGTGAAGCTTTCACAAGCAGAGCAAACAAATGCAGGTTTGGAAAACTACAGAGTGGATGTGAAGAAAATCACAAGCGTCACATATCATCAAACTCACGAAAAAGCCATAGTGCTGATCAACAGCTTGACACTTTATTTACAAAGTCCAGGCCAGTTACAATGGGAGAGATCAGTAAATACTGATCCTTGCAGAGATTTGTAGATGTAGGCTAGCATATCGTATTTAGCCATTTCCAGCTGCTCTAAACACCGTCAATTATGAAGCTTTTTTTTCAAGCTTTTTTTTTCTTTGTTACTAACCATAATAAAGGATTTTTGTTGCATTAAAGTGAAAAAGCAAAAAGCAATATCAGGGGCAGCATAATACATGGCATGAATGACCATCACTGGACTGTACAATCTATTAAGCAAATTTGCAAAGAAAAAAAAGTATACTAGGGAAAGAGAGAGTTTTGTAACTGCTCTCAGCACTATATCCAACCTTCTGCTGCTGGGCTTGAAGACAAATAGGCCTTATGGGATTAGACAAGACAACACAACTCCAGCTTTGGGTACAGGCTCCTCTAGTGGTTTGCTCTCCATATTAGACACAAAAGTAGGAAAAAGCAAAGCAGTCACACTTCACAATAAAATCCATATTGTAGCTTCATTGTAAGCTAGGCCACCTCAACTCCACCCGCTAACGCACTTCACTGACATTTTTTTTCCATATTTGTGTCTCTAGCAAGAAACAAAGTCTATCTCTGATAACTCTTCTTTTATGGAGCAGCCAGGGACTCTGTGAATAGAAGGTATTTATAAGTATATGAATTGGGCTTGATGTTAGCCTAATTTAATCTTCTGTGCAAAAGTACTCTACTGGAAGAGGGGCAGAATTGGCAGCCAACCTGGTGTACTGCATGCAAACATGCTGAATAGGAACAAGCTGACATGAGGAGACAAAGAAGAGTGAGCAGCGAGATTAATTTATCAGTCTACTGCAGCTCCATCATTGTCCAATCAACAGGCTGGGGGCATTTTGGTGTCAGAAGTGTGTATTCCTAAATATAACAGAAAACATGGCAGTATCCTCCTGGCAGTGCTGTGTGATGGGGCTGTTTAACTTTCAGCACAGCAGTGACGTGCGCCACCTCTTGTTCCGGATGAGGCATTCCACAGCCTCGCCCCCAGCATGTCCCGCCTCTGCCGGCTGAAAGCCCCGCCCCAACCCATCCCCAAGCTAGTGTAAAGGAGGAAGGGAGGAGACAGGGAGGAGCCTCCCTGTCCCTCACTGCTGAGAGCTCCGTCCATGACAGGTTATACAGCGGGGAGGATTTCCCTGCTGTGTAACCTGTTAGATACCGATCTGAATGGAGAAAAAGCTGTCAGCTTCAGACATGAAGCTGACAGAATTTTCCTCCATAATTCTATGTGAGGCTCTGCTTCACCTGCCTCCCCTGACCGCATGTCCCTGCAGCACAGAATGCATAGAAAAGGAATACTTTTGCAGGTAAGACAACTCCTATACACATGCATTCTGTGTATTTACATGTTTGCCTTTATCAAAATATGTCCCCAGTTGAACTTACAAGCCTGTCTACCTTGGTGAAAGACTTGGCTGTCTTATTTATAATTACATTGTATAACTAGATGTGGATAGTTCTCTGTACAATATAAGTAGTTGTACATAATGTCTTACTTCCTTCATTTTCTATAATGGCTTGTTCAGACTAGAGTACATATTCATGTCATCAGCACAGGAAAGTACAGTTCTCCAAAACAAAGAAGACAAGGAAAACTGCTTAATGGGTCTTGTTCACATCAGATGTACAAACAATTTGTCCATGCTGCACTTCTGGTCTGTTGGCCTGTAGCTTTCCACTTCAATCAACTGGACGTAGTCTTTCACAGTGCACATGTACAAAAGCATGCAACCAGTGTTTTCCCAAGTTTCCAAACCTCACCAACAGTGCATGTTCTAAAGAGATTCAAAAAGAAAAAGTAAACCTCTGCTGAATGAAATATGTTCTTGCCCCCCATACCCCAGCTTTCTATATCTGAGTCCTGTTTCTGGGATAATGCAAAATCAAGAAAGGCAGAGTAGAGTCAGTAGTCAATATCTACATACTTGTTCTGTTATAGTGGCTCAAAGTATTAAAGCCAAGGGGTCATTGTGACACCCAGGCATCTAGAATTTACAGAATGAAAAGTGGACAATGGCAGCCTGCACATTTTTTCACCTGCCACCAGCCTCCCATCTCCTACATTTACTAAACTGACTGTCAGCTTTCTAATAGTGCAAGTCCCTTCACTTTACTTTCCAGGGTCTCTGCCCTCAGAAAATATAGTTTTGGGGAGGGTTGAAGTAATCTTCAGGCCATACCACACAGGTTTCTCCACCTGCAGCCATGAGCTTTTCTAGACATGCAATGTTGCCAGGACTTGAGGACACATTTCTTCAACTGTGCTTTAGACTATGAAGGGAGCCTTGTCCTCTTGATCCTGGGTCCACTGCCTGGTGAGTAGTCAACACTGAACGAGCATGCGACCCTTGACCAATCTTCCTCCATGTCAGTGGCTTCTCTAGCAGTGAAGAAGAATCAGGTGGACCAAAAGCCCAAACCTTTGAAATAAATTCACCATTGACAACTTCCATACTCCCACCACACTTTTGCCTATTAAAATGATTTCTGGGAACAAGGATTTTCACATATCTATGTTCCCCTAGCATTAATCAAAATAACATTTGCACCTTAAAAATATGTATGAAATTAGATATTATCTTTTTTTAAATATACATTGATGCCTTTAAAGGCTTAGAGAGCATGCAGTGGTTACCACAACCGGATTCTAGATTGTAAGCTCTCAAGGGCAGGGCCCTCCTTAACATCTCATCTTGATTTGTATTGTAACTGTAATGTCTTCCTTATATTGTGCAGCGCTGCACAAACCTCTGTATAATAATAATAATTTACATGGTCAAGAAGAAGAAGTAAACTCAAGATTCACCCAATATTGCTGGACATCTCTACTTTCTATGGAAAAATGATTACTAAAGTGAGGTATGACTACACATGTCCTATGCAACACTGTATTAATTATATTTGCCTGGAGTTAAACTCTTAAACTGTTGGAACACAGAGCCTATTCAATATTTTCATTTTACTACTGTTTTATTATATGCCAGTCATTGTACTGTAATATTACAGAGAGGAATTATTATTTTTATTATTTATTCTAAAAGACTGGTTTTATAGAAGAACCCTAGAACAAATTTCAGAGTGGAAGAACACAGGAAATCACGTGTTAAAATGCATCCTTTCATCGCAGCTAACTGTGACATTTAAAAAAGGGACGTTAAACAATGAGCAATAACCATCCACAAAGGACAACAAACATTCTCAATTCATTTGAGGCTGCCATATGTTTTCCTGAGCACTGGAGGTTTAGCCTTGTCTGAATGCTCAGTCACATTATCTCTCAACGCAGCACACGGAACGCTGTAACTGAGACCTGAAACACAGCTCACAAATCTGCAATTTATTTAATTAAAACATATCCTTGAAGTCAAACCGAGTAATTTGCTTCTAAAAGCTAAATATTGTGTTTATCATACAGTAATAACTCAGTAACCTCGAATGCCGTGGTTCTCAACCTGTATAACCTCAGGACCCACATTTGTCCTTCGTCAATATGTCGTGACCCAAGGAACACGACATTGGAGTGCACTGCATTGCAGTACTGCAGGTTTTGGTGCAAGCGATCAGACTGTGTCCGGGAGGTGTGTTTGGGGTGCCATTGAAATTAATTGCAACGCACTTCCCGAACCTGAACGAACAGTAGGGGCAAATTTGTGGTAGTTTGCGATTAAAACACTGACAGACACACACAACCACAGACACATTCCAAAAAAAATTTAGGTGTTCAGTATGGGCTGCTGTGCTGTGACGGAGCTCCCTCCATATGTGTATTGCTTGTACAGCTCCCTTGCAATCCCTGTAGAGGTGTCGGGAGCCAGAATGTGATGTCACTCCGGTCACGCGAAGGAGCTGTAAGCAATGCACGTATAGATGGAGTTCCCTCATGGCCATACCTCCCGCCCATCCCACCTCAAGCCGACACTCGGCGCCAGGCAGCATATTTTGAATGGCTGCTCGGCATGAGAACTCAAATTGCTGCACTATGGAGGAGGCTGAGGAGCCTCTCACCTAGTGCAGTGGATGACATGTAGCGACCCACTGAACATGGGGTCGCGACCCACCAGTTGAGAACCATGGCTCTAATGGAAACAGCTAACTCACACATATGCCATGTCAGAAAATCCCCCCACATGCTTCTATACTACACCTCCGTACATACATCTCCCATGTCCCACAAGCTCTAAGTTTGTGGGCTCCACAATGCATGGAAACAAGTGCAGACTGTTTTGATGACTTATGGGTTCACCTTAGACCCCTGTATGTCTATTAAAAAGAAATTTAGCATACAATCAGTTACTGAAACAAAATCACTGCACATCAGAGTTCCACGAGCATTTCTTAAAGAAAACCTATGGTTTTTTTTGGTTAAAGGAGAACTATGGGGTCAGTGTTTTCCCCATAGTTCTCCTTATGGTAACGGGAGGACACAAACTAGCGTCCTCCCGTTTCCCTAAGCTCAGTATACCGCGAGCTACCTCTCGCGGTATACTGAGACGCCGCAGCCGGAGCGGATCCCCACGTAGATGACGGGATCCGCCCAGCTGCGTGAGTGACAGCTGGCTCTGCATATCTAGAGGCAGAGCCAGCTGTACCCGCCCCCTCCCCCGTCCGTTCCGCCAGTCAGCGCTGGCAGATCGGAGCGGGGAGAGGGGAATCCAGCCCCTCCCCCTGTCACGGCAGAGAGCCGTGACAGGATCGAGAGGTGAGCGAACCTGGTATGTGTTTGCTCACCTCCCGATCTACTGAGCCGACCTGTGACAGTCTCATTGTCACAGGTCGGCTAGAACTATGAGGTGAGTGGAAATCACTCATCTCATAGTTCTCCTTTAAGTCTTTTGTATTTTTTGAGTTTAGAAGACATCTTAAATCATTTTTTGCATTGAACACAAGTTTTACACTTACACATTTAACACATGGTGCTTCTGCGATTCCGTGGGTGCAGTGCAAGCTAGACTATATTTTAAGAGAGCCCAGCACAAGCTTCACACTCCTCATGCAAACTGCACCATTTTTACTTGAACATAAAGAGAGTGTCCTTTCTCTATGTCACTCAGCTAACCAGTTCCCTAGCGTAGTGATAGGTGGGTTTAGCTTGGGGGGTGGAGTTAAGGGGGCCATCTTACTATACAGTGTGAGGTAAGGAATATTTTAGGAGAGAAAAGAAGTCAGTCCCGCCCACCCTCCCCAATAGTATTCAGGCTTGTTGTTTTTTATGTTTCCTAAGGGTTATTTTCTGCAAGTGTGGAGTTTGGGGAGGAGGGATACATTCTTTTTAGTTAGGGTTATGAGTATTCCTTTTCTACGTTACAGGGGGAATTTGTGTTTTGGGAAATATGGCTGACTTATTCTTCTTCTAGGTTGGTTGTCCATTGGGCGGGTCCCTGGCGGGGCCATACATCGACGATGAAGAACTGGCTCTCCACAAAGTGAAAAGGGGCGGAGTAATAGGGAAGTGCCAATGGTGGGGCTACTGGGCTCTATAGCTTGGTAGCCAGTAAGAACTTGGGCAACAGTTGGTGGGCGTACCCACTCAGGCCAGAATATGGGCAGCTGGCGGCTGGTACAGTAAACAAGGGGACATGGTACACCCCCATAAGCAGCGAGTGGTGTTTTTTGGCTACACAGTATATTCTGTTATTATTGTAAATGCTTACATCGCTGTGGCCATTCAACCTTCCAATCAATGTTATTACATTACGTTCTTTGAAATTACTGGTGTTTAGTGTGTTATTTAGGTGGGAAGTGAGGGTTACTTGGCCAGTCATGTGTGTGGCGGCGTGAAAATAACCTGATATATAGCTTTGAGGTTTGTATTAACAGCATAGCAGTAAATTAAACCTCGAGTACTATAGTTGAACCACCTGATGGCTGCAAAAGCGTAAATATGAAATATTTTCATGAAATATTTCATATTTACCTTACTAGAAAGCGGAGTCAAATTTTAAAAAAAAACAACACATTTTTTAACGATAAAGAAAAGCAATCTGAGGATACAGAAGTCTCAGGCAAGTGATACTATCTTTAACAATTTATTACATGGAGCCACAATTCTTCACAGGAGAACTAAGAACATGTACCTTTGACTGGCATTGTGACAGACAGACTCATATTGAGAACCTTGGCAGACTCAGACTGACAGATACTGAAGAACAAACATTGCATGGAGAGATTTCTCCTAGTTACGTTAATCCAAATCCAGCGCTGTTACCATTTCTACTCTCTAGGACTATACATGGAGGTGACAGATACTGCACAGAAAATGAGCTTTACACTGTAAAGTTTACAGTATACATGTGACACTGTTAAATATACACGGAACACCAGGCAGAAAAAAGAACACAAGTATTTATAAAAAATTCAGCAGAACCATTTGTCTTGTGAAACTACATGTACATTAATTCTGTGTGAATAGAGGCAAAAACAAATATTATTCTTAAACGTATATTCTTTCCAAGTTGAGTGCAACATTGGGAAAATACTTTATTATGGCCACTAGATGAAGCTAAGGAGCATAGTAAAAAGAAGTATTTAGTTCCTGTGCTCCTCAGATCCATTTAGTGCCCATCGTGCAGTATTTTCTTGCTACTACATGCGACCTGCAAAGAAATATACAAACAACATTCGTTCTAGTTTCCATTCACACCGAATGAATGTTCATGCATTTTTGCAGGATGAATGGCTCCTGCAATAGTTTTTTTCTTTAAAAACCCTAAGTTTATTGTTAAAAGCAGCTAGTGTATGTACCTGAATTCGATGTGGTATTAGCTTCTTGAAGTCTACTGCATAGCAATGCTCAAATTGGGAGATGGTGAAGTAGCACAAGGAGCAGTTTATTTACCGACTAGGGGAAAGAGCAGAGTAACAGAGATATGAGCACATCTGTCTGCTGCTTCTCCTGGGAAAACTCACAGGGTTTTAGAGAACTATGGGGTATACATCTTTTGCATTTTTATCTTCCTTATGATACAGGAATACGTTTTGCAATGTACTTCTGTAATCAAAAGAGCCTGGCCTACCTCTCCCACCTCCTAAGCTTGGCTTTTTAGCCAGTGAAGGCACCCAAAGCAGCAATGTGCTAATAGTATTACTTAGGAAGGCAAGGCTGTTAAGCCATCACCCAGAAAGTGCATATCTGAACACTTGGTTTGCTTAAAGCGGATCTTGCACTCAGCTCAAGCCCTGCTTTTTAAATCCCCCCTTGTTAAAATGCAGAATAAAAGTCAACAAATAGAGATGCAGGGGAAACAAATATTATACTCGCCTTTTCGTGGTGCAGGGGTGACATCATCCACTGACTGACAACATCATGGTGTATGGGGAGCATTCCAAATCCCACAAAAAGAGCATTCCAAATCCCACAACACAGTGATGGGGGTGTCTTCTCAACAAGATGTGAGGTATACGACATTCCCCGGAGGAAAGATGTCACCCTCACCTAGGCAGGAAAAGGTAAGTCCAAGTTTTCCCCCTACTGTTTTTTTTTTAAATTATTATTTTTATGCTGCATGTCACGAGGGGGAAATTTAAAAAACAGGCCTTGCAGCTAAAATGCACACAGGTGCCCTCAGCCATAAGAAAAACTGTACCCAATCTGGACAGTTACTGTTGCATCAGGCATTTACAGCTCTCCCCTCACTCCCTGACATCTCTAAAAAAAATACCTTGGCCAACCCATCCTATGAGAACAATTGATCACCTGGATCATCTTTTTTCAGCCAAACACTATTGTTTTCTGCTGAAAAGTGTTAGCGGAGTGCCCTCATCTTCCCCCATAAGCATGAAATGAATGTTAAACAGCTGCAACAAAAGAAAAACATATTTTGCTAATATGATTTTGCTTGAAAGAACTACTATCTAATAACTGTAAGATGCTTCACACTCTATGCCCATTAGAACCAAAGGCAACCTGTAAAATTGCTCTACAGCAGCTAGAAATGTTGGCTTTAATCTGAATCATGCCTTCATTTGTCTTTACCCTCAGAAAATGATCTTGCCCTTTGTATTGTATGCTCACAAAAACCTGAGCTGTCGCATATAAACACAAGGGTATAATTTCTCTCTGACTATAAAAAGAGTTTAGCTGTAGAACCCATGGGAACACAATTAGTTGTATACTGTCTCCCTACACAGTAAAATGCACCCACACACTTATAAAATCATGTGGCAATTATACATGAAGATATATTCTTTAGCATAGAGCAAATACACTTGAGCTAATAAAGCAAGAATGCAGAGAACAGGGACAC
This sequence comes from Nanorana parkeri, assembly GCF_000935625.1. NCBI lineage: Eukaryota > Metazoa > Chordata > Amphibia > Anura > Dicroglossidae > Nanorana > Nanorana parkeri. The sequence continues at coordinate 1,120,277 of NW_017306731.1, forward strand.
AGGAAATTAGATTGTTGACATAATGCAATGAGTGTTTCTATATGCTTGGAATATATAATAGACAACAAAACACACAGTGTACAGCTCCCAATAAACAGCATACATTTACTGCACAATTTTAAACCTGAGTTTTACATAGGTTCAAAGAATTTACTGTGGCTTCTAGGACTGCCGACTCATGTTACATGATTCTGTGCTGTGCAACCCCCATTAACATCCATATTCTGTGACTGAGAACTGAACAAGTTAAAGTATATTATAAGATGTCAGATTGTGTCAGTTACTAAGACTCAGATCTTGTATTATGATCACATCAAAGGGAATGTTTTCTTTATGCCCAGGACTTAGTAATACATTTTTTAAAAATGTGTTGTTTTTTTTGTCAGGTAAACATTGCATACTAATATTTTGTATTTCTGCTTCCACAGCAGGTGGAACCATAGGCACACTTTCACATATTTGCCAGGTTCTCCTTATCTGCTGCTGAAAAAGCCATTTGTGTACGAAGCTCAATAGTTCACTCATCAGACAGCATCGTCAGAGGTTTGACTGAGAGTCTGCCTGCCTGAAAGAGATAATCACTGGTGTGTAGGTTCCCCCAGCAAGTAATATTAAAGTGTAGGTTACCCCAGCAAGTAATATTACATGTGTTTGTTTTTTTTTCATTTTGTTTTTTCTAAATGTAGCTCGCTCATTTTTAAGCGCCAGAATTTTTTCAGAAATACCTGGTGAGCCAGTTTCCCTTCTGCCTCTTAATCTGACCCAGCCAAGCACTGAAGCAAAGCCGCTCTGATGTGGTCAGTGTGCTTCTCTGTCCTTCTTCATGCCTGTATCTTCTGTAGCCAGTTCATCTGCCTCGCTGCCTTCCCACCTAAGTGCAGTGTTGAACAGTAGCGGCTCCCAGCAGAAACCCCGCTGTCAAAACAGCAGCGGCTGCTAGTAAGTACGGCAGTGGAGTTGGAGACAACAGTTTAGTCCAGATACAGTATGTACTTTAATACATTCACCTATTTGGATTACAATGTTTGTCAAATACCAGTTAGGTATTTTCATTGGAAGCTCCCCGCTGTATGTAACGCCTGCTTACTAATCTTAAATGCCCCCTGCTGTTTGAAGATGCACCTGAAGGAAGGCTGTGCAGTCACATGACTGTTTTAAAAAAAAAAGCTCATAAAAAGTACAATGTTGGTTGTTTTTTTTTTTAAAAAAGGTATTATATTTTGTCAGTACTAAACAAAACAAAGCAGGTAAACAAGAACATTGGACATTTTTATTTCACAAAATCCCGCATTCACACTCTGCTACTCCCTCTCTCAAATTAGAAAACAATATCACTTCCTGTTGGCTCCATGTCTCACAATGCATGAGAGCTGTGCAGTAGGGAAACTGTTGTCTTCATATATCAGGATACAAGCAGACTAGGATCCCCGACTGTATCAAATAATCATTAGGAGGTTCAATTACCTATATGCATTAGGCCCAAATCATAAAAAGGGTAAAAGTTTTACAGAATCCAGTTTCTTAAAATGGTTTAGAGAGCAAAAATAAAAGGATAGAGATAGATAGATAGATAGATAGATAGATAGATAGATAGATAGATAGATAGATAGATAGGATAGATATAGAGCTAACAAAACTTGCTTCAATTTATCGTGTATGTAATGGCAGTAAAAATCATCAATACAAAGTCTGCAACACTCATCACAAACATTTTTAAATGTTTTTACATTAAGTAGCAATTCCATGTAACAAGTGAGCTACCTATGCTAACCAACACACACTGCAGATGTACTAAAATCATTACATTCACCCAGTTTACCTTAAACTGAGTTTTTGTGGTAATCTACTGCAGCAAGCATTTAGAGAAAACCTTACAGAGACACTCCACTGTGCATACTTCTCTCTGCTTCCTCAGTTCTAATGCCAGTTCGTATGTAATAAGTGGCTTTAAGAAACTTCTTAGGACTGACTTATTTTTTCTATATGTGAGAAGCATCAAAGTACTGTAAGTGGGTGTGATCAGGAATGTATTTTCTTAACTAAAAGCTGGGGGTTCTCTGATAACCAGGTCACCAACACTAAGCAGCAGGTGAACCTGTGCACTACAGCAACACCTGGATAAAAATGGAAGAGATGGCCACAAATAATGCACTTTCTGAATGCATTTTAAGGCTTAAAGAGGAATTTTACGCATATCTTTGAAATGACAACAAATACACCTTTAGAAATGTTTAGGAATGACAATCTACAAACAGAAACTTATAGATAATTGCTGGCTTTTTATTCTTTGCAAACCTTATTTTTATTGACTCCCCCATTCTTCTCACAGTGGCCATTTTCTACTCAGGGCAAATTAATCCATCTCCCTTTACTTCCTGGAACTCTGGCCAATGTGACTATGGTGTTCTAAGGTGTATGAAATGGAATCTCTGTATGGCTCCCCAGTGGATGTGAAACATCGCAGATGTACCTGCCACTACATCTGGACGGCCAGTGTACAGTCCTTGATACACCCAGCACCATTCAGCCACCACTGCCTTATTGAAGAGGCCAGCATACCAACACTGTCACCGCTGCCCATCCTGGTGGGACACCGAAGTTTCCCACAGAGCTGCTGGATCATCTGATGAGCCCCTTGCATAACACCCCAATGTGAGTGCAATTCATTTTGCTTCTATTGAATGTAGGTCGACAGTGTTACACGATCAGTGCGCTGGTCACCTGTTTGTGCTTTTACTTCCAGAACCAATTAAGTCACATCCGCTGAGGAGCCCTACAGAGATACCATTTAATACACCTTAAAACACCCACATGGTTACAATATGTGTTGCTCACTTCATTGAAACTGTGACCCTACCCTTGGATATTGACCAAGCGATCCTTAGGAATAAGACGTTACCCTGAGCACTTATCTCATTATCATGCGAGTGCAATACAGCTGTTACTGCTATTAATCTCTGCATCCCCCATTTATTGCACTTGGCTGTGGCACTCTTGTGCTTTTTCTTCTGGATGAGGTTTTTATTTACCACACGGAGGATCTGACCGGTTTGCAGTGTTGTGGGGACATATTTTATGACTGTCATTGTGGCGGGATATCGGATTGTATGCTTCTTCAAGGGTAATAAATAATGAGTCATTTATTGTTCTCTGTAAGGTGCTGAGAATCATGTCAGTACTATATAAATTAGCAAAATAAATAAACTGTGTAATGAAAAGAACACAAAAAACTGTCTGGGCTACTCCATAGATTCCAGGGTGCTTCGAGAGCTCACCTAGGAGTCTAATGAGCCAAGACATACTGCGGATACAGAGAAGAATGAAGTGAAAAAAGGAGAATTTATTCTCATAATAGTATTCAGACGCTGCTGAGAAAAGATCTTCTTGCAATGGACTCATAGGACAGAACTAGTTAATAATTACATAGATGACAAACACACCTAACACCTGTTTCTCTGAAACAATGCACTCTTTGTGTCCTGCTCAGATTCACGCTAATTGGCCTCATTCACACAGGACGCATTGCTCTGTACAGCGTGGAAGCCCATTTTTGGTGCACCAGAGCAGGAAGAAACATGCGGCAGCTCATGTAAGTCTATGGAGACACAAGAGTTGTGTGCCCTCACACGCGGTTTCCGGCAGCTCAGAGTTTTGACAGCCGTACACAGACGGTGTATGGCCTTGGATACAAACATGATGGATCCAGGTCTGTACACCGTCTGTGTGCAGCTGTCAAAATTCAAAGCTGCAGGAAGCAGAGTAAAAGGGTCCACAGTTCCTGCATCTCCATAGAATTATATGAGCTGCCCCCACGCTTCTTCCCTCAGCTCTGGGCGCATACAAAAAATGTCTATTCACGCTGTATGGGGCAACAAACCCCGTGTAAATAAGGCCTAAGAATACACATATTATATATTTGTATGTATTTAATTACAATGAACTCCTAGACTCGTGTTAGGTTTAAGTGTATGTAAAGCCAAAACGTTTTGTTTTGGATAGGGTGGTAATGAGTTATTACCACTGTTCGGTTTTTTATTGCAGTCTGTGTCTCCATTAGGAAGATAAGGTTTATCTATTATTTCTGGTGACCACCATCACCAAGCATGAATGTGAGGAGAAACAATATTTAGAGTTGAGGAATAGATGGGAAATTTCTGATGAGACATTGTTCATGACAACTGGCTCATAGGGGATTTCCCTTACATTGGAGAGATTGCCTCTCACTTCCTGTTGTCTCTACAGGGCAGGACATTAACCCTTTCGCTGCCAAGCCCTCCGGAACATTTTTCAAATCAGCTGGCCAAGCCATTTTTGAATTTTCTATAAATCTCCCCAATGGGACATAGATGGAAAATAAAAACCTGGCAGGGCTTGTCACCATTCCCTTTAGGCAAAACAAACAAAAAAAGTTTTGCCTTTAGTTATACTGTAAATAAAAAGGGAAATGTATGGGGCTAAACAGGTACCACTGAAAACAATGGGGCCTTATAATGTACTGATTCTTCACTCAGTTAAATTGAAAACAAAATGAAAATACATACCAGAATCATAGCCTACCCGACCAGTGCTTCATTTTTGTTTATGCAGACACTGCTGCAGTGCTGTAGTCTATCCCAGTCACCTTTGTCAGCAATCTTCCTCGTAAAGGGTGGGGCTTAGTAAGACAGATGGGACTTCATAGCGCAAAAGGTTTTTAAAATATTGTTCATACCATATGGAGTTCTGTAACCCTTTGAGGTAGGCTTTGCTGCATCAAACTAAACAACAGTGTATCTGGTGGAGCACATATGGCAACAACAAAAAAGAGAACTTAAAAAGCAGAGCACATACATGTTCACATAAACACTAAGGGGTCTATTGATAAACAATCTGCAGAACCTTTAGCCTTGCGAAACTCTGCAAAGGTTTGTTCTGTGTGAATAGAGGCTAACAAATGTTCCTAATATATTTTCTTTTCAGATTGAATGTAATACAATACCACATTATGGTGACTAGGTGGAGCTGAGGAGCATAGGAAATAAGTACCGTATAATTCGGTCCATAAGACGCACTTTTTTTATCCCCAAAAGGCGGGGGAAATGTGTGTGCGCCTTATGGAGCGAATCCCTAGTTTTATGTACATTTAGCCCTGCTACAGCAGAGCTAAACGTACAATGGAAGCCGCTGCTCGTTTAATACAAGTGATCTATTCTGATCACTTGTATTAAAACCGAGCGGCGGAGGCAGCGGCACTCCTCTGGGGGACACGTAGCCACGGGATAGGAGCTCACCATAGAGTCCCTAGAGCAGACGAAGAACATCCGGTCTTCGTCTGCTCTGTGTGGTCACTGAGACTGTGGCGTTGTAATCACAGCGCCACCTGTCTCAGCAGTCACTTACTACAGCTTCTGTCACAGAATCTGTGACAGAAACTGCCTGCGTCCCATGTACCGGTGCGCCTTATGAAGCGCAAAATACGGTATATATTTCCTACGCTCTTCAGCTCCATCTATTGGCCATCCTGCAGTATTAAATTACATTCGAAAAGAAAATATACTTAAGAATGTTCCTTTTGCCTCTATTTGCACAGAACAAACATTCACAGAGATTCACAGGGCAAATGGCTCAGCTAATTGTTTATAAATAGACCCCCAACTTCCATGGCCACATATGCTGAGGCTGGAGGTGAACAAATCAACACCAGACCAGTGGTCACTGACATTCAACAGTCATCTGAAAAAAAGTGTTTCCTAAACACCCTGCTCTGCCATAAAGATCTGTCTATCCTCTTCCGCCAAGAAGCGATGAGAGATATATTATTGCACCATATACAAATACAATGTAAAAAACATCTGCCTGGAATCCCTGTAGTGATCGAGAGGATAGAACAAAGCACTGCTGACCATCAAGGTGTTAATACTGCAAGCACCGTTTATGGTTTAGTTTTGGAACACAAGCTGTCCTTCATGTGCATTTTGTTATTTTGCCTTCCTAAATACTCACCTACTGTGCACAAATGCATGCTTTTTAGAACAATAGCTAACAGTTTAGCTGAAGGTTTCACATTTAAATGTCATGTTACTGTGAGAAAGTACTGATAGCCTGCATAAGAAATAGGTTTTAGAAGACGTACAGCAAAGCTACTAATGTCAATGAATGTCAAGGACTCTGGAATGTGCCTCAGCTACAATTAAAAGACAATTATCAGCAATTATAATCTCGATATGCTGCATTATCAGTGTTCCTGCCTTCATTTATCAAACTAAAGTAACTGTTGCTTAAAGGAAAAACATAATAATGTTGGGTCACATTTGTTTAAATGTTTTAAGTTAAACTATGATTTTACATCAATTTATGGATATAAAATGTTCATTTTACGAATGGGGTGTATGTTCCCAACACACTGGATCTGCAGAAAAAAAGGAGTTAAAAATAAAGGCCAAATTATTTTCTCCTTTTATGATTTCAACAGAAACTCTACAGGGAGCTGCAGAGTGCAGCCAGAGAGTGGGGGAGTTGGGATGAGTCATTCCCAGTGACAAATCCAGGTTATAGCACACTTATGGCACATGTCCTGGGCACAACTTGAAGGGGGAGGCACCGCTCTGTGTGCCAGCTAAAGTTCTCTGATCCATGGAGACAGCTGAATTTTTTTTTCTCCCCACCTCTCTGCCATACCCATCTCTCCACCCAGCTCTTAACAACCAGGGATGCACTGGCCAGCATCCTGCCCAGCTCTTGGCAGCCAGTGACAACATTGGTTGCCAGGATGCCAGCCAAATCACCCAGGTTGCTAAGAGTCGGGTGGGGAGATGTGTAAGGGCCATAAACATGCCGCCAGAACTATACAGGTTGCTAAGAGTCGGGGGGGTCTTATCAACCTGGTCGATGCTTTGGTCGATGTCCCACTCAGCTCCTGGCAACCAGTGATGTCACTGGTTGCCAGGAGCTGGGCGAGATGCCAGGGGCGCAATTATTTGTAGATAGGCTTCTGTTCATTTCAATGCAGGATAAAAAGACAGATTTACTTTAATGCTGCCCTCCCCAGCAGAACGTACTTACCTTTCCCTCCCCAGCAGCTCTATTCAGCCACCAGCAGCAAGGAATGCAACTGTGTAAGTCCTGCGTTGCTCAGAGTAACAGTGCCTGACCAATCACTAAACTCCAGCACAACCATATAAGAGTAAGGGTAGGAAGTTTTCCTTTAAAGAAACAAGGAGAAAATTGTAATGGCTGTCTATCACAGACTGGGTCATTGCGAGTTTTTCCTTGCATTTTAAATGATCACATAATCCAGACATCCACCCTAGGACCCTCAAATTGGGTAACTCTGTGGCATTGAGTGACCTCATCATCCTGTGTGAAGAACGATATATTCTCCGCAATGCATCTTCTAGATTGCAGGTAACCATTCTCAAATGGTTACTGACAACCCTGACAATGTAAAGCTGGCCATACACTAATTTTTTATGCACATTATTTTCTTTTTTTCAAAATGAATTCACCATAAGGGCTCTCCCATTTTATCCTTTTTTTTCTTTTACATGGTCACCCCTTGAGGGACTTTCCTACTCCATCAAGAATACCACATACAGAGTATTTTCTATAGGCATAACGGAGAGGTGGGGGAGTCAGTCAATGTTGCTGCGGAGGATGGCAATAAGGTGAACCTATTGCTTTGCCCTGAATGGGAATAATTTTTATAGAAATCTCATGTTTTCACAAATTCAGTATACACTTAAGCTGGCCATACACTGTAGTGTTCGTTCAAAATCGTTTGTCAGAGCATTTGATCTTGCCATCATTAAGTCAACAAATGTTGTTCAAAATGTTGTCCAGACCGGCTATTTTATCTAAGTTTAGATCATGCCGCATGAACATGAATAAGATTCTCTTCAGGGAATCAGCTGGGTGTATCTGCTAAAGCGTCTCCACATTCCTCTTATTTAAATAATCTGAAACGTTCCTAGAACAAATATTTACTAAACAAAGCTAAACAAATGGTCTGATGACAGAGCTTTTCTTGAATTGATTCACTCTGGATATCGTGTTGTATTTATTTTGCGCAAGTTACATTTCATGACGTACTAGAATTAAATGCCAATGTGCCACGTGTAACATCTGTTACACTCAGTCTTACATTCTCCATGTGAGTGTAGAATGGCCGAATTTCAGTAAACCAAATCACACAAGAGATTTCTAATTCAAAACAATCTTGTTGTGATCAGTTGTGTAGTTCAGTCTTTCTCAACCAAGGTGCCGTGGCACTGTGGGGCGCTTTATGGCTTCCTAAGGGGGTGCCTTGAAATGTTCACACAGGTGTCATGCTTTTCCATGGTGCAGGCAGGCTTCCAATGTAAAGGGGGGCTCCTGGTGTGAAGGTGAAACTCTGATGTGAAGGGGGAGGGCTCAAAGGGGGCTTCTGATGTGAAGAGGAGTCCTGATGTGAAGGGGGGCTTCTAATGTGAAGGGAGGGCTTGTGATGTTATGGGTGGCTCCTAGTGTTAGAATGGGGACTCTCATGTGGAGGGGGAACCACAGGTACCAGTGCCGATACTTGCCATTTTCACGAGAACTACCAGGGTTGCAGAAGTGGCAGCAGTTGCAGCTGGGACATGGCTCTGGTGCTCCACCACTGTCCTGAAATCATTAGACTGTATTGTTTTAGCAAAACGGTCACATGACACTAAACAAAAATTTATCACTATGTGTATCTGTGAGTACTTGGACAAGTATCGGTACTTGTACTTGGTCTCAAAAAATGGTATCGTTAATCCCTAATATATATATATGTATATAAAGTAAATCATAAATTAAAACAGGGATGCACAGATCCCAGGAGCCCCATAGCCAATGCTTTTTAAAAATGACAGCTGCCTCCTAACCTTTGAGTTTTTCTCTAGTCTTGTCTTGGAGCTGGAGCTTATCATGCTTTTATTGTACAGAGCTCTACTATACTTTTAATAAGCAGGTTGATAATGTGCTTTACAAACTCTTGTGATCTGCACACCCCTGCAATGCACAGTTTAGGGAAGATGACAATACTACCTGTTCTTTGGTCCTTGTGCACCATCACCAGGCCAATTTGGGACGTTCTACCTCCTGTAAGACCATTTCAGCACATGTCCCTCTAACCACAACCTTGTAGAGCAGGCATTCTCTCTGTGAACCTTACAATTAGACGTAAATCCCGTACAACAGCCTTTCTCAACCAGGGTGCTGTGGCACCCTGGTGTGCCTTCTTGCTCCCTCAGGGGTGCCTCAAAATTTTGTCATAGTGAAACTGTGATGTGGACAGGGTAATGAAGACTGAGGTGAAGGGGGCTCCTGATGTAAAGGGGGTACTGTGATATTAAAGAGAGGCTCCTGATGGGAAGCGTGACTCTGAAGGGGGGGATCTTGAAGGGGGCACTTCAATATGAAGGGAGAAACCCACTTTTCTTTGTGTTTATGCCACAATGTCCTTGAAATACATTTTAGATTGGGGTGCCCCGAGATTTTGCTTACTTTTAAAAGGGTGCTATGATTGAAAATAGGTTGAGAAACAATGTTCTACAAGGTTTGTTGTGATCAGGAACGGCCTTCTACACACTACGGTTGTAAAGCATTTCTCGTCTTCCTGTAAGTTTCCTGTAAGTTTGGAAAATTAAACTCTCCCCCAGTTATCTGTCACTTAACACCAAAAATCAACCAAAATAAAACAAATTCCATAGACAAATTCCCTTAGATTACACACTTTCCCCATTCTGATTCTGTTGAACAACAGCTGAACCGTTTAGTGTCTGTTCACACAGCAACATTGCTCTTAAGGCACGGTATCTCACGTTCATTGCAACATATCACACAACGCAATGCACTGCACGCTAGGTGTGCTACATTGTCACACACAGTGCTGTACACATTGCTGTGGCCGTGATGCTATCAGGCCCGGATTTCCCACAAGGCCACCGAGGCCCGGCCTCGGGGCGGCAGAGCGCAGAGGGCGGCAGCGAATAATCCACCGCAAATCACTTTTCAGGGGCGATAAAGTTATTTGCTTGTGTATGTATGAGGCCTAAATGTTTCTAAAGACTGATTTGCAGTCAGGGTATATGCTGTTTTGCTTTATGCGGGTGTAAATAATGCATTTGCCATGGAATGTGTGGATGTTGTTATGAATATGTGTAATACATGTCTGTATAAGTGTTTTATAAACAAATGTGTACAAAATCTTACATTTAAAAAAAAAAAGAAAACTTTCACAGCTTCAGTAAGAACGGTAGAGCCCTGGTGATATGTGGAGATAGGACTTTTAGAGCACGCTGGTTGCAGCAGAGAAAAGAGTTAACCTTTTATGTTACATGTAAACCTCTGCCATCTAATCAGTATGTGCTGGTTTTACCCTGGAGCTGGGAGTCAGATGGATCCAACTCATTAGTTAAATTGCTTTAAAACTCAGTTTTTAGTAACCTCTTCAGGTCACATGCGACTTACTGCTTCCAGAGTTTTAACATTAGAAAAGATAATTGTTACATAGAGGAGAAACAGCTCTGTCTTCCTCTCTTTGTCTCTCATTACCTTTTTCTTTGGCTTAGACAAGTTTAATTTATAATAATTGTCAGTCTAAATGCTGCCTATAAAATATTAACATGTGAAGGAACTCTATTATGACGCAAGACACCTATGTGATTAAAGGAGAACTATGGGGTTAGGGCTTTTCCCCATAGCTCTCCTTAGGGTAACGGGAGGACACAAACTAGCGTCCTCCCGTCACCCTAGGCTCAGTATACCTCGAGCTGTAGCTCGCGGTACACTGAGATGCCAGCTCGCGGTATACTGAGACGCCGCAGCCGGAGCGGATCCCGACATCGATGTCGAGATCCGCCCAGCTGCGTGAGTGACAGCTGGCTCTGCCTATCTAGAGGCAGAGCCAGCTGTACCCGCCCCCTTCCCCGTCCATTCCGCCAGTCAGCGCTGGAGGATCGGAGCGGGGAGGGGGAAATCCATCCCCTCCCCTGTCACGGCAGAGAGCCGTGACAGGATCGAGAAGTGAGCGAACACCGGTATGTGTTCGCTCACCTCCCGATCTACTGAGCCGACCTGTGACAGTCTCATTGTCACAGGTCGGCTAGAACTATGAGGTGAGTGAAAAGCACTCACCTCATAGTTCTCCTTTAAGATATGATGGAAGCAGTTGCAACTGGGCAGGACAAGAGAGTTTGGGAATATACTGCATATACTGTACATTACAGTCCCCAAAGATGTAAGAACTGGTGAAACAGTCAACAGAACTCCTACTTTTGGCTGCAATGACATGTCAAAATAGATCTAAACCCAATCACTTACATTTCATATAAGGTTGAAAATGGTAACACCCAACTGAACCTTCAGTTTAAATAAGCTAAATGCAATCCAAAGCAAAGGTGTTGACAGTCTTATGGTTCATCTTCTTTAGAAATATCCTGATCCCTGCCAGAATGCTTTATAGAAGGGCACTTGCTCCATGTGTGGAAGCAGTGGTCTCTCCACAGAACACACCCCCTGCTAAGTCAGACCTATAGCTCAGTGAGCAGCAAAGTTTATGATATGAGATGCTCTTGCTCCAGCTCAGCAGAGGTAGTAGGAGACCTCTGCAGAGAGATCACTGCTTCCACACAGAAGCAGAGGTCTTTCTCTGTGTGTCGTGCTGGCAGGGGACAGTTGTTGCACCTGAAATGTATTTAGTCGATTTCAACTGATTTTAAAAGATGTTTTCATTCATTTGAAAGTTGCAGCTTTTGTTTCAATAATACTTGTTGATCCTGCCATGAAAGTCCTTGTTTATGCACTTGTTACAGGGTGACAAATGTCTCCCAGTTATGCTCCTGCATTGCCACACTGTCACATGCTGCCTGTTACAGAAACACATTTTGTAGGCATGATCCACCATTGTAAGTGTCAAGAAGCTGGTCTACAGCAATGATATGCAGATGATGCAGCAGTGAGTACATGTAGACAGGAAGTTGCTGAGAAGTTCTGATGAGATCAACATCACAGATGCAAAAACAGAATGACAGATCAATATTGTTGGAGAACAAAAATGGCAGTTGTTTATAACACACTGGGTTTTAGCAAGCTAAAAGTCATCATGTTAAGGTGCCCATACACCTTATAATTTATCTGCAGATTTTCTGTGGTGAGATGGAAAAAGTGCAACAGATTGGCCCAGGTGGAGATGGAGGAATCTGCGGTTTTGCTGATACTCGCTCCATGGCTCCGAGCGCCAACAATCATCCCACGTTCAAAGGCTGTAAAATCGCATTTACCCATATCTTCAGAAAAAAATCACTTCTACTGTCGCGGTAAGCAGCCTGCTTCCCTATTTATAATGGTCTGCCTACAAACTGCAGGTGGTCATAATAATCTGGCCACTCAGTGTATATATATATATATATATA
>NW_017306731.1:1132721-1167318 GCF_000935625.1 Nanorana parkeri
TATATATACTGTATACACACACACACCTGACATAAAACCTTTTCTTACTGTTTCCCAAATTCCAAATATCATATTCTTCTATGACGTGCAGATCTCTTGCAGTCCTCTTCTGGTGAAGAGTCCAGGGCAAACCCCCTTCCACAAAACAGCCATAAGCCTAGTTGCTGTCAGCTTCTAAACTCCCTTTGTTAAAACTCGCTTCCAATAGATCTCTGGGTTCTTTTCATTCTGCAGAATAACTATAGCATGGTGATGCATTTTCTCGGCTGAGATAATTGGAGAAAGTACATGCCCTTGTAATTAGCTATCCTGATAATTCGATGTTTTCAATGAAAACATTAGAGCAAAAAATAGACGCAGCTTCTGAATTAGCAAGAAAAAAGAACAAAATATTGTCAATGCAAACCAACCGTTCAGCTACCTCCTGGGATGAAACTGGCTCTTTTAGGCCAGGTTTACAGCACTTTCCGGACCAGATCTGGAACGCGGTGCATTGTGGTTTGCCGCCTTTTTACCGCCATTTACTGTGTTCCAAAGCTGTTTTTTTAGCTTAAAATGGGCTTTCAGGTGCGTTTGCATGCCGTTTTTACAACATAAAACAAAAGAGCTTTATAAATTACCACACTGACTCTGAATTCCAGGCATGCAAAAATCTGACATGATTGAAGTGACATTACAGTCACATGCCCACCCCACCCCATGCTGCTTTAACCACTTCAAGACCAGGTGTTTAGACCCCCTTCCTGGCCAGGCCATTTTCCAGTATTCAGCGCTGCGATACTTTGACTGACGTTTATTCCGTCATGCAGCGCTGTACTGAAATGAATTTTATACCATTTTTTGGGGACACATAGAGCTTTATTTTGGTGGGATTTAATCACCACTACGGGTTTTATTTTTTACTATAATTAGGAAAAAAAAATGTTTACATTATGTTAGGAAACACTTATTATTACCCAGTTTTTTGGTAAAATATAAAAGTAGCGCCCGCACCGATCGTTGCAAAATACAAGCGAACCGCCGGCTCTACAGCCGGCGGATCGCTTGTATGTAAACAGGCACCGCTGCCTGTTTTTAAATTGCGGTCATATCCCGCGAGGGGGCGTGTCTGAGCGGACGTCTAAAGACGCCCGCTCAGATCTAGAGAGCTCCGTGCCGGCCGTTTTTTTACTACGGCCGGCCCGGAGGTGGTTAAGGACTTACCTTAAATGATGCCTCTTGATCCGATCATCTTCTTTCCAGTAGTTTTCATGAGTCCCTCCAGCGCTGGTGCCGGTCTCTGATCCAGCATTGACTGCTGTGTCTTCTGTGTTCAACGGAGTCTGTGCGCGTGCATGCTGCCCGGGCTGCGTGCATTCACTTACACTGTGTCTCTCCTCTTCTCCCAGCTGAAGATCTCTACTTCACATGCGCCCGTCTTATGATCCTTCATGGCCGCTCAAGAATCTTCAATAAGACGATCGCGCACGCGCGTGCGCCATGACATAACGGCGAGGTGGCACCGTCTCCGCTCCGGGTGTCACCTAGCCTCGGGACGCCCCTGATGGACTTGACTAATTATTTAAAGCTGAACTCCAACACTTGTTAACCAGCTTCAGCAACAGTTTTATTTTTTCCTGTTGTCAAAGATTTTACATATATTGATAACAGCTGACTATTGTGAGCACCCTGTCAGTGTTAATTGGTTTGTCTCAACTGTCTATCTGCCACTTTTGCTGGACAGCCTGGCCTGGTAAAGGAAGATAAAAAATAACAGACTTACCGGCCAGATCACCGGGAGGAAAAAAAGAAGTAAAAGCCTAAGAAGAAAACTAAAGCACCAACCACATTTAAGAATTGGTGAGCTGGAATATATGAAATGTTTGCTTTTGGGTTTAGATATATTTTGAAGCAGTAATGTCAAACTCTATTTCATCGTGGGCTTTATCAGTATTATGATTGCCTTCAAAAGGCCGGTTGTATCTGTGAGACTATATACATTTATATACTCTTTATCATATTAAATAATTGCCACTGCTGTTGATTATTACTAGTTTTATTAATAACGAGCTCTGAAAGTAGAAGTCTAGAAAAAATAATGGCAATTAGTGTAATAGTGCAGACTCTTAGGCGGCTGTGCAGGTTCTATGGTGGGCTGTACACACTATGTTGGTTGAACCTGATGGACCTGTATCTTTATTCAACTTCACCTACAATGTAACTTATGTAACCTTCCAGCATCTCTTTGGAGTGTGGGAGGAAACTGGAGTTCCGGGAGAAAACCCACACAAGCAAAGGGAGAACATGCCAACTCCTTGCAGATAGTGTTCTGACCCAGATTTGAACCGTGACACCCAGCAAGGCAGAAGTGCTAACCACAACGCCACTGTGCTTGATATGCTGTGCATACTAGGATATTATGGCTAAACGTTCGTGGGGGTCATTTAATAAGCTCTATATTGTAATAAAAATAATAGCCCATCTGCAACCACCTAATCGATAATAATCAATAATGAGAATAGTTGTCAACTATTCTCATTATGGATTAATTGGTTGGATCCTCCAGCTCTCTCCTCCATGCTGGGAGGAGGGCACAGCAAGCAAAGGCTGGGTCCCATAGCCAGCCTGCTATTGGCTATTGCAATTTGAAATGGCCAATAGCAGGCTGGCTATTGCACCAGCCCACTACCTGCTGTATTTACATTCAGCTGCTGTCTGCGGAATCTTACCCCTGGTAGCTGTAATTCCCTGGCTGGAGCTATTCAAGTGCCATGTGCTTACAATACAAATTGGTTGGATCCTCCAGCTCTCTCCTCCATGCTGGGAGGAGGGCACAGCAAGCAAAGGCTGGGTCCCATAGCCAGCCTGCTATTGGCTATTGCAATTTGAAATGGCCAATAGCAGGCTGGCTATTGCACCAGCCCACTACCTGCTGTATTTACATTCAGCTGCTGTCTGCGGAATCTTACCCCTGGTAGCTGTAATTCCCTGGCTGGAGCTATTCAAGTGCCATGTGCTTACAATACAATTATTATTATTTTTTATGATAAAAAAGGTGGGAAAAAAAGTCACTTTCGGATTCGGCCTGAGAGATTCTGCAGCAGGACGAGCGTTGCAGTGCCATTCATTTCAACGGCACCCCAAATGCGCCTCCAAGCTGCAGTGTGATCTCCCGCACTGGAACACACAATACCACAATGCCGTGCGTTCCAGTGCAGTGCGATTGCAAAAAATTGTGCATGCAGTTTTATTCTCAAGTAAACCTTATGTTTGTAACACTGCATGTGTGTATTTAATTTTAAATGAAGGATGGTATTAGTTAAAAAAAATTGAATCTGATTAATCGAAAAAATTATCGAGCAACTAATCGATTATGAAAATAATAATTAGTAGCAGACCTAAGCCCATCTGTCTGCAACATCATGTTGTGTAAGTACATGGAGAGGGGAAGGAGTTACTTACCTTGGCTTATGAAAGGAATAGAGGTCAGACAGGGCATCAACGATGTAGTCTTTTTTTCTTTTATGCTAAGGCAAGAAGCAAGGCATCAGCTCCATTTCTGCAGAATTGAAGACCCTGAAAAGTGTTCTTATGCTCCTTACATTATGAAGCCACATAGACATGGTGGATCACATCAGTATGTCGACTGCAAGAGTATGATAGTGTCATCAGTCACCTGCACTCAATACAGCATTCGACCTTCCAAGATAATGTTGGTGCTCGTAGTGATGGCATAGACGGTGCTGTCTGAAACTCCATAGTGTTAATGGAAAGTCACCAGCACACACGGAGTAAAAACATAAATCCTGGTTCTATATATTAAATCATCACATTTGTCATGAAAAGCCGCGTTTCGGGGCCATTATGTCACCCTGCAGGGACCATGCGTGGCCCCGAAATGTTGGCTTTTCATGACAAATGTGACAATGATGTAATAAACAGAACCAGGATTTATGATTCTACTCCGTGTGTGCTGGTTACTTTTCATTTAACGCTTCAGTTTTACTAGAGTATAGCACATAGCAATGAGACATAATTAGCACACATCTGCCACTCTACAGTAAGTCAATAGTAAAATTCAACTTCAGCCATCATTATAAAAAGCTGAAGCAGTGCTTTTCCCACAAGGAAAAAATGACATTTAGACTTTTTTTTTTTTTTTAGGCTCAGGATAAATAGCTGTGTGACGTCGGTCTCTATGCTGTTGCTAGACAGTGGCAGATAAACGAGGAAGCAGAAAATCACATCTATTTGGCTGATCTGTCTCTAGTGCATTTTACAAGTGGCATTTAGTCCAATGAATATAGACTGGCTGATCATTGTTCACCGTTCCCAACACTCAGCCCAAGCTGAAATCTTTGTGTAAAGCCTCATGAAACATTTTAGGCTTTTTCACCAATTGAAACAAGTTTACTGCAAATTGTGCAATGTTTTCCTGCTGCACCGGTTATTCTGTGTCTTTGCAGTAGGTAATATCTAAAAGAAAATAAGAAAGGAATTGGAATTTTTACAGAGAAGGATCTATAATGGTTACAAGGATGCAGTGCTTACATTCTGTAAAAGACCACACACATTGTTTCAAAGTGGTGCTGGTGAAGGTATTGGGAGAACCTGGGAACACACAATATTAGAAGCATCCATATATGTGTCTTAGGATTCTTTTGCTGAGGCCCAAAACAGCCCTGAGTCACAGAAGTACCTCCCTAAGCTCCACTTTATTTAAAAAATGGGCATTGCAAAAAACTCTAAGTTAATTCAACGTTCCAGGCATATATACAAGACACACTTTATTTAATGCAATCGTGTAATCATTAAAACAGCATTAAAGAAGGAAATTTAAAAATTTACCCGCGCAGCATGGCTACCCTCACACTGAAAGGCTTAAAGTAGTAATAAAGGATGGGTGTTTTTTGCCATAATGCATTCTCTGCATCAAGATAAAAAACACCCAGCACTTTTGTAACACCCCTGCCCCCCCACCCCCCACTTATCTGCAGCCGCTCGTCTCCTCCGACGCGACCAGGGAGATACATGGGTTTCCCCGAACTTCCTGGTTGCTTGCATAGGTTCCTTCTGCCGTCAGTCAAGCTGTGACTGCAGGGTAGGTGCGTGGCTGGCCGCACGCTGTCTGTCTCCCGCGCATACAGGTGAGTATATCTGCCTCCACAGCAGTTGGCTAGTTGATGGAGGCACCCGTAGAGGGGGAGTGGGCTTGTGATCTGGATACTGGATACCCCTTGAGAACAAGGAAATAAAAAAAAAAATGTATATATTTTTTTTTGCAAGTCTGACCACCATAAAAAAGATAATAAAAAAATAAAAAAAGGAAAGTTTAATGTCGCCTTAAGGGCTTCTTTTGTCTAGGGGATTCCATTAAAGCAGATATACTCACCTGATCCTTGGTCCCCACCGGTTTAGTTATAGAATGTCCCTTGGCATCCTCATGCCCAGATAGCAAGCAATCGAGCTGCAAGTTTGAAAATGACTAGCTAAAGCATTGCAAGTCTTCAGACCATTGAGCTTGCCGAGCTCTTGCTAAGACCTGCAGGACTCTTCCTGTAGACTTGCCAAGCAAATTTGCTACAAATTCAAAAAGTGTCAACTAGAACTTGTGCTGCAAGTGTTCTGCAAGTCTACAACTTGCCAGGAATGTGTGCAGCAAGTTAACAAAAATTACAATTTCACCCTGCCACAAGTTTGTAGCAAGTTATCTTTGCTATCTGGGTGTCTACTGCAAAAGCAATCCACAATTGTAACTTTGTAGGAAATCACAAGGTAGAGGCTGCAGTAGGAGCTGATCTGGGTCAAGTCCAGGAATTAAAGGATGACCCTGGATAGTGCCTGAACAAATATGGCTGCTTCCTTCTAGAGGAATAAACAGGTGAAGGCATTGTTAGGGGAAATACTGTTGTCTACTCTACTGTAGGCTTCTGTAGAGTGTATCCATGGACACCAAGGAGTTTTGATCCCTGTCACAAGCCACTCCTCCCATCCCTTTGCAATGCCATTAAGCACAAACATCAGGTATCTTAGCTGAAGCCAGCCCACCCCTCTCTTACCCAGCCCCTCCCTTCTTTTTACTCTCCTCATATTATCCTCCCTCTCCCTTTCTCTTTCAATCCCCCAGTATCCCTAACACTAAGTAGTCAACTTTACTCATTTACTTACTAATCTTGGGTTCCTAATCCAGCATTCGTGCAGCCCACTACTGCTTAGAGATCCCCAACACTTGGTCAACCTTAATGACTGGTTATACTGAGATCTTTGATATATGTCTTATACCATCAAAAAATAAACAAGCTTAGTTGTGCTTTTACTTCATCCTAAATGATTCTATTGGTATGTACTTTCAATAATATCATGTGTCCTCAATGATGACTTGTATACACCTATCTTCCTCCATTCCTTCTTGGTTTTGTTCCCCCTTTTTTCATCTGGTTATTTCAATAATAAAAAAACAAAACTTAAATCTATGTAACTATTTTCTTAAGGGACCGTAATATACAGGGGTACAGGTACTAGAATGAGATCCTAATAGGTTGGACTTGATGGACTAATGTCTTTATTCAACCTCAAATACTATGTAAATCTCCTTTTTTGTTTTCACATATCAAAATGGTAATAGGAATGACATAAAATGCTAAAAACAAGGTGGCCTCATATACTGGCCAGATTTCATGCTATTTGGTGCAAGGTACCAACTAAATACTAGAGACAATGCAAATAAAAAAGCTCTATTCAAAAATGATTGGCAGCTTTTCTGTAAAATGGAGAAAAGAAGGAACATAAGAAACTCTTGACCCGTACGCTTGGTACAAACTCGTCAGAATGCCACTAAAAAACATCTGTTACATCTGCTGAAACCTTCATCATTGATACCTAGGCCAAATTAAGCAGCATCAGCATGCGTTGGTCAACTCAACAATAACTCTTCGACTAATCTGCATAGGCGGATCATTTCTGTCTCTAGGCTGAAGGCTTTTATTTTTTCTTAATGAAGCCTCCACTCTGCATGTAATCACTATGTCAAAGCTGATATAGAGATCACATAATGAGGAACTTCTCTGATAGGTTCCTGATCATCATTGGAGACCGGACTTTTCAGTAACATCCAGGACTGAGATCTACCAACTTCACGTCAGCTGGTAGCTTCCAAAGGGAGGGCATTTAAAGGCTTGGTTGGAAGAGGTTTATATGACAAAAATACCTTTCAAATTAATCAAATGTAACATATTTATTATCGTTTTTTTCACAGATATAGATTGTTAGAATTTCAGGAAAGCGTATTGCAGAACAGAAAACTACCCAAAGATGTTATAAAATATATGGACATTGTTTGGATTTCACATCTTTATGTTTGAGTATTACACCAGATAATCTGATGTACTCTGCAATTGTAATACTTTGATAGCGTCAGATGCAAGCTGTGACTACCCCTAACATTCTGCACAAAGTATTGCATACGTATGACGTGTTTTTATTTTTCATGCAGGGCAAAGCAATAGCTCAATTTTAACCCCTCTCCCCAGCACCATACAGTATATTCACCTTTTCTTTGCTTCCCCACTGCGCTTTTTGGCTGCAAAACAACGCCCTTCAGGTGAATATTGTAAAGATGTCAGGAAACCTGGTTCCTCATTCCTAAAAAAAACAATGTTTACCTCACCATGTCCTCTATCAGATAGGCCAGTAGAAGTGAAATGGCCTGCTTTCATTATCATCAGAATTATAACTGTATCATATGATTTTTTATGTCATACTCTTTTTATCTCGCAAAATAGGGTAGAAGAAGTTCAAAAGAGAAAATTGCTACTGTTCTTGCATAAAACTCAAAAAATCCCTGGCCTTATATCCATCTTCTACTTTAAAATAACCTATGAGATGTTTACCTTAACCAGTTGACATCCGCGGTGTTAAACCCCCTTCCCATCCAGGCCATACATTCATATTAGCATAATGAAGTTCCATTCTCTTAATACGGGTTTTCAATATTCCTGAGTCATGTATATTCCTTCAACTACTCTTTGCATTCTTCTCATTTTAAAAGCTCAAGTCTTCTCTGTGAACATTCCATCTGTTCACGCTACACTTGGGGTCTGCCTGACAGGCTTCTTGATTGATTACCATTTGTAGCTCAAAATCAGTACTACAGTTAAACTGCCTTTCCACACTTGGATAGATTGAAATATAGAAAATCAATCATTTAGGTTTACATGCATACATAATTCCCTATATGATTATTATTAGGGATGCACTGACACTAGTATCGGTGCTTATACCGAGTATTTGGTCGAGTACTCGTACTTGCCCAAATGCTCCGATGCCTAGCCCGATACTTCCAGTATCAGGAAGCCAGGCAGCGAGCCATTACATGCTGCCCGGCTTCCTGATTGGTCGGGAAGCTGGCCAATCAGGAAGTCGGGTGCCGTGTAATGACGCGGCGCCCGGCTCTCTGATTGGTCGCGAAGCCGGCCTCATGCTCCCTCGTCACCTCATGACGAGGGAGCATGGAGCCGACTTGCGATAGTGGAAAAAAACTAAAAAGGATCGGACCCCATGTGTACATCAGATTACCCCCGGTCCGGCAAAAAGGAACACTGTTCTGTTTGTTTTTGTAGACCTGGCCAGAGCCAGGGGCAACGGATATAAATGGACATCTGTCCATTTAGATCCAGCTGCCCATAGACTTACATGGCGCATCCGATCAGACCCGCCTAAAAAAAAACCTGACAGACGGACCTGATCAGACCACCCGTCTGAAAGGGGCCCAAGGGGTCTTAGAGCCTCAGGAACCAGAGACTGTTACACCCTTTAGACACTGGTTGACCAAGAAGTAGGTAAAGATTGAACTGAATGTATCATCCAGCGGAGCTCACATAGGTTTTGGTTTAAACATTTACATACATATTTGTAAATGTCACAAAACACTCTTTCGTAGAGGCATAAATGAAATTCTATGCAATTTTAATGATCATTTCCTGTACATCAAGGAGCAGGCGAGTGAAAATCACCGCTTTCATCTCTCAGGTGTACGCATTTACATTTCCAAGCGCGCCAGGTCTTAATTTGATGTGACTAAGCTTTGAAATATCTTTAATCAGGATATTCCGGAGACAGATATCTTCCATGCTGAAGAGATAAAAGTAACCGTTCTTCTTGAATATTCCAATATGCTTTCTCTTTGTTTCACAATGGCAGCAGGCTGCACACAGTCTTTTTTTTTTTGTAACAAATTGTCGCAAGAAAATATGTAGGTTGAAAATGCTGTTTGTCTGCCTGCTATACAATAGACATATACAGGCATGCTTCTTGCTAAGCATCTGTAGTAACACACTGTGCAGAATTAAAGTATGTCTGAACCCAGTCACTATAAATTCTCATAAAAGCTGTAATATGCTACTGTAACACCAAAAGTACAATTCAATAGTTTTTAAATCTGCAGCTTTCATTAAAGGAGAAGTACTGGGATATTAAAAAGGTACTCTTCCCAATACTTATAGCTGGCTATGTCATATGCAAATGTCACATGCCGGCTCTATAGCTCGAGAGCTAAGCGATCACAAATCGCTGATCACTCAGCTCATGCTCTTCTCCCTTCAGAGAGTGGTGACTGTCAGTCACTTCCCCCAAAATGTTTCCCCACTCCCCCCTCTGTTCCTTCAGAGCTCATTGCAGGGACAGACAGGGGAAGGGGGCGGGCACAGTTGGCTCTGGCTCTAGAGAGGCAGAGCCAGCTGTCAATCAGGCAGCGGGGTGGATCCTGACAATATTGTCAGGATCTTTCCTGGCTGCAGCAGTAGCCCCCAAATGCTGCCTTTGGGTCATAGGAGTACATTAATAAATGTACTCATTTGACCCAAAAGAGGAGATCATGTAATTGTTCAGGCACTTCTTGTTATGAGGCATTTTAAGAATAGAGGAGACCAGCAAAACTGAGATATGGAAAAAAGTATGAAATCCAGTGGAGCTCTCTGTAGCAGGAGCAGAAGCATGGAAGTGATGAATCCAGCTCCTGAACTTAGTGCTGGGCTGAGTCTGAGTCTGATTTGTGATCTGAAATACAGCACGCCAAGCCACATGTTGGGTGCCAGGGCACTACACTAACAAAAGTCCACATGAAGAAAGTAATCGACTCATGCCTCTGCTGCAAAAAACTTCCTTTAGTTAATTAAAATGGCTTAGGGACTTTTAGGCCAATGTTTCTGGAAGAAAATGCACTTTCCACTGAATCCGTTTTTACTGTTATAAAAAAGCTGTACCATTGTTATATATACATACAGTAAAGACAGGTTGTTCCAAGGCCAAGAAAACAGAGATGCGTTGGTTTATATCTGGTGGAAAGTAATTATTAGGTATATTAAACTGTTTAGATTCATCCAGCAAAGCTGGGGACAAAGGTCTGTACAGCTATACAGCTGCTGCTGTACACTGCCATTAACTGGAGAAGACACATAGGGGCATGTGAAAATCTGTTTGAAGATACATCCCGCCACCTTACTTCATTGGGAGACCAAACAGACTCTCCCTGTGATCTACCCAGTCCAGGCTAAGTGGGGTGCCATGATGTTAAACCCGACGACAGCCTTGTTGTGCCTGTGTATGTAGAGACACACACAGCTTACAAGCACACACAAGGCAGGCGGCTACATAGGACCCTGCAAGGTAAAGGAATCACCCTAAAACAGGATATCAGGGCCAATTTTAAGGGGACCAGTTGATTCTGCAGGAAACAAACTTAAATATCAAGAAGCAGCATCCATTGTTATTTGTTTAATCAGCATCTGGAATGGCTTAAAAACCTTTCGGCTTTCCAGGAGCCAGTGGGATTTTTTAAGGAACCAGCTCCATTAACAACAACTAGGGAAAACTTCACAAGTTAGATGCCAGCTATAATTTTTAAGAAGCATTGCCTACCTGGCTTCTGGGATTTGTACAGCCGTTTTCTACATGAACACCAGACATTAAGTGGATCTTCACCCCCTTTCAACAAACATCACATCAGTATACAGCTCTGCTTGCTGATATAAAATCATCTTACATTCATTAAAACAAACTTTTTTGGTTTTTACTTCCAACTAACGTTTTTCTACTTCCTTGTTGATTGAGGCACTGGTGATGTAGCCCTGGCCTTACAGATACATCCTGGGAAGACTACATTACCAGTTCTTTGCTGGAAAATCTCACGTATAAACGGCAAAATCGCACAAGATCTTGGGAGAAAGGCATTTTCTTTGACCCGAGATGAGGTGCACTGTCACATGTTCCGGGAGGCAGACACAGAGATTGAGAAAGTAAAGGGAGATTTATCTTCCCTTTGTGAAAATGACCACCCAGAGAAGAAGGGGGAGGAAAAGAAAAATGAGGTATGCAAAGAAAAAAAAGCTTGAAATTATAATTATGTGTTTGTAGATTGCCATTACTACACAGTGAGTTAAATGCACCGCCACGCCCCCTCCGACCCCAAAACAAAGTGAGCCAGCCAGGTTGCATTCCAGAGGCCGTACGCACTGAAACACACTCTTGATGGTGTGACTGGGCCCTGAGACCGTGCTCAGGTAACCCATAAAAACATCAGTTCTTTTACTCTGTGAAGGGTTAAACAACCCTGGACTCACTTATGAGGACGTATGAAAGTTGCCATTGCTGACCTCCCCTACAAAAAGTTTCCTAGCTGCCATGATGATCCGATGGTTTCAGTGCTTTCTAGGCCACAGACTTGGATCAAGTATGCTAGCTAGGAACTCAGACTTCAGGTTGAATTACCTGATCTGTATGCTTGTTTTGGGCCAGTGTCCTACTTATACCAGAGATGGCCAGGAAACTAGCAAATTCTGAAGGTGGCTAACGATGGCAACCTGCGTATATGTCATTATGGTTTTCTGCTGTTGTTTATAATCTCTTATGGAAAGACTAGTCAAGACTTGGCAGCCTAGGGTGTAACCAGAGGGAATGTATAGGGTGTAACTACTCATAGGACTTGGATGACCAACTAAAACTGCTGATTCCCTTTAATACCGGCAGTGTGTGATTACATTACATTCTGTACAGCATTTATATTCCTTCACATCTATTTTTTCCTTTGCTGTCTTTTATATGAATTTCTTGTGGGCGTATAAGGATTGAAAAAGCAGAAAATGTATGATGTTGTATTAAAAATTAGTGTCCTGAGGGCTGTACAGCCAAAGCTTGATGTATGAGATATATGGAGGCTGCCTTTAGTTTTATTTTTTGCACCATGTCTTCTTTCATTTTCCTTGGTTGTGTGTAGCTTTTGTGAATCTACAAATGCCACATTCACCGCACTTCCTGCACTGGTTGGATTTGCAGCTACAGAACAGCCATAGATTGTCGAAGGCTTTCGCGCATGCATCAGCACCATTAACACAGGATAATATCGTATTAGGGCTTTTAAGGTGTCTAAATGTATCTACAGAAAATGTCGATGAGCCAATCAATGTTGGTTAAGGCATGGTGATGCTTCTGAATGTCAAAGAGCGAAGGAACGGCGCAGATATCTCTGATTCACTGGTATTGATTGCATTTCTTGGAAAGGAAGTTCCATCGCTCTTGTTAACCTCATCATACGCAAGGGAACTGGAATATAAACCAGTTCAGCTTCCACATGAAAGACTCTTATTGTTTGATATTGAAGGGACCTTTGATTCTGTTTGATCTAGGACAAGTTACAAAGAGAATCTAATGCTATAATGCTAATTTGGGATGCTAGAAATATGAATATGTCTAGATGTAATTGGATATTCAAAATAAATACATCAAATCTTTAGTGCAATACAGCGGCTCTTACAACGGCAAGTTCAATCGATCAATTTTGTCTATGCATTTAATATTGATCATCGCTGACAGCACAGCCATTAAGGTTATGTTGTGATGGAGCAAAAGTAGCCAAAAAGCACTCCGCTAAACTTCTCTGAACTACAACATTTTAAATAGAAGGCATCCAGGTATCACGCATTTCCTTAAAAAGTGGTTTACTCATAAGGAGTGTCCACAGTCTCTCATGTATCCAGAGCCACTGGTATATTGCACAGGTAACTGCCTAATGTATAGAGCCATTGAGACACTTATCCAACTGGCACACATCTGTTTTTGTTATCATACGTACATAAAGGCAATTAGGGATTACGGCTTAAAGTAGTATTAAACTCTCTTTTTTTTTTTTCAATAATGAATCCAGATCAAACAAATATATATTGCCCAGCAAATGATTTCTTTACATTTTTGCACAAGCAGTTACAGTTATGTTTCTTCCAAACAGCTCCAACTCTCTCAACTCGGCTTCCTTGAACTCTCTGTCCAAGACAACACCACAAGGGACAGAGAAGTCTCCTGCAGCTGTCCATCTACTAGTTTTGTGAAGAAGGAAGGAAGGAAGGAAGGAAGGAAGGAGAGGGGAGCAGGGCAGTAGCTCATCTTGCTGTGCTCACTAGCACACACAGGGGTGACTCAATAGGACCCTGCAAGGGAAAGGAGCACCCCTAAAACATGATATCAGGACCAGTGCTCAGGAGACCAGCTGCTTCTGCAGGAAACTAAAACGTTTAAACAATAAGGAGCAACATCCACTGTAAGTGGTTAAATCAGCATTTGAAAAAGCTTAAACACATTTTGACTTTAATATCACTTTAAACTTACCCTTTTCTTCGCCCATGCAGGGGAAACTAGTGGGTCACTTAACTTCCCCAACTCCCCAGCAGCACATTCTTACTGGGAAGCTATGTTCAGTCACAGGGACCAGGAAAAGAAGTGCCCTTTGTGAACTCCAACCGGAGCTTACACAGGACTGTGGACTTCTTTCCTGCCCATGTGACAGACCAGAGCTAATCACAAGGCACTACCAATGTTTCATGGGAGAAGGAATAAGCTCACCCATGCATGGACTTTTCAGGGGAAAGAAAGACAGATGGCAATATGCTGCTGGGGAAACAAGGGAGTTAGGCTAACTTTTTCCAGCATGGGCAAAGGGAAAAAGTGCAACCATAGATAGAGTGCTGGTGGTGGTTTCCTGGTTGTACTTTTTAATTTGTTTATTC
Source organism: Nanorana parkeri (assembly GCF_000935625.1). NCBI lineage: Eukaryota > Metazoa > Chordata > Amphibia > Anura > Dicroglossidae > Nanorana > Nanorana parkeri. The sequence continues at coordinate 1,146,752 of NW_017306731.1, forward strand.
TTTTTAAACCTAAAATGTGCTAGAACCTATCCCTAGATTTTATCAGTGACCTTTTTACTTTAAGCTGGCATTAAGGTCTGTTAAGAATGATATCATATTGTGGCATTATCAGGACATTTTGATTTTAATATTCCAAATGGTATAATTTATTTGAACTTTAAGTTTTTTTAGTACATACATTTTTAGACTGATGTTTCATATCATGTTTATAAAAAAGTTTTTTCACAAATAAAAGGGTCTTCACCCATACCCTAAACCCACAGAGCGCTGCAGGCTTTTCTAAATTAAGCACAAGCAAAAGCTACTTCGCTTTTCAGATTCTCTCTCTGACTGAAACTCCAGATGGCTCTAAAAACAGAGATGGCTGAGGGATGGGGTTAGGTGGCTCACCTCCACTGAGTCCCTCAATTATATTATACAAAGTTTGAGTTTCTTATTTGTCTTACCTGAATAGACAGTTAAGAAAGCGATAAGGGGCCTGGAGTGCCCCTTGTTGGCAATTAAATTAAGCATAAAGCATTTAAAGACATTTTTTTTCCCTAAAACATTATAAATAATACATTATATACAAAAACATTTTAAATTCACTTTAAGAACCCTGGGTTAATTAAAAGCTTATCATTCTACAGAAGCACAAAAACAAGCATCAAACGTAATTAAATACACAAAGTTTAGCTGCAGAGGCTGCAAATTACTAAGCAGTGCTTAATATGCACAAATTAAATATTAATTTTTCATTAACACCATGAACTGCAATATGAAGCTTTTTTGGGGGAAACACAATTTAGCTGGCTTATCGTTCATAAAACAAACTCAAGAGATATCAAAGAGGGAATGTCTAAATTACCTAAGCAATCCTTAAATATTCCTGAATTAAAGTATAATTCCACCTTTCTGATTTACATGATATTGTAAGCTCAGCACTTTGGTTTTAATATTTGTAAATCACACATTGTTTTTTTTTCATTCAATCACGCCTAAACTTTTTTTTATACAATAAAACATTTACTTAGATTACTAATATTGTGCAAGTTCAGCCATAAAAAAACATATGTCCCCTCATTTGCTTTACCTATCAAGAGAGCCCACCCTATCTCTGTAAACTGTTATTTCAAGTGATATTAAAGTCAAAAATGTTGTTAAGCTATTTCAAATGCTGATGAAATCACTTACAATGGATGGTGCTCCTTGATGATTAAAAGTTTTAGTTTCCTGCAGAATCAGTCGGTCTCCTGAGCACTGACCCTGATATCCTGTTTTATGGTGACTCCTTATCCTTACAGGGTCCCATGGAGCTACCCTTGTGTGTGTGTGCTAGTAAGATGTGTGTGACTCCACAAAACACACAGACACAGCAAGGCAAGCCTCTCCCTTTAGCTGACTGTAAGTGTTTGGACAAAAATGTGACGAAATACCTTGATGGACAATTTATATGTTTAATCTGTATTCATTATTGAAAAATACATTGAGTGTTTAATACTACTATAACACTGTTATGTAATCTAAGGAATATGCATGAGGGCAGACAACTGACATTGTGGTAACTGGTATCCATATGCGTTACAATCTGATTGTACAATCTGTTTAAAATCTCCTTTAGAGATACCAAAACTATGCCATGTAGTTTCCTATCAGGCAGATCCTTGCAGTAAACAGTTGCTGGTAGAGATAGTACAATCAGACTAAAATGTGTATATCCAGCTTTAAACTGGATTGTCAAAGTAAAATTAGGGGGCAATATAAATCTTTTGTATGTAGTTCTGAGCAGTTATAATAATGTGAGATTGAACATTCAGATTACAGAATATACCTATTCATGACCAGCTATATTTTAAAGTGGAACTTCACCCCAAATCAGTAATCATTCCACAAATATATCCTCCTTTCGTTATTTAATCATGTACAAAACCATTGTAAAGTTCTCCCCCTATTCCAAGTTATTCCCTGTTGATTCTGCCAGTGTCGGTGATGATACCTTACTTCCTGTGGAGGGCCATGAACGGTAATACAACATGACCAATGAATTCCCTTGTCATCCCTCCAATGCATCTCCACATTTATGTGAATGAATTACATCATCGAGCCTGCACCTGGCACTCTAGACATATTGTTGTCCACAGACACAGTGCTAACACTGCCTCTGCTATGGCACAATGATAGACTGTAATTTCAATACAAATTAGTAAACAAAACACGAGATTTTAGTCCATCACGGGACCGAGTTTGGAACAGTGGCTACTTTACAACACACACAGGGACCATAGAGAACAAAAGTAGCCACCCTCCAGAAGGAAGGACAGTGTCAGCACCAATTCAGAGATGATGATACACAAATAAGATACATTTTTGTTAAAGTGGACCTTTACCCCCTTTGTATAAAAATCACACCAGCACACAGCTCTGCATGCTGATATGAAATCATCTTAGATTCATTAGCTAAACAAACATTTTTATTTTACTTACAATTTTTTCCCCACTTCCTGGTTCTTTTTGGCACAAATGATGTAATCATGCCCAAGTGTTGCATCATAGGAAAACACTTGGGCACATCAGCAGAGTTTTGCTGGGAAATATCATCTGTAATCTCACCAGATCTCAGGGAAAGGCATTTTCCTCCCCTGAGATGATGGTCGCATGTGCCAGAGTTCCAGGAAATAAGGAGAGATATATTAATCTGCCCTTAGTAAACATGGCCACTGTCAGAAGAAGGTTGAGGAAAAGAAAAACAAGGTATGCATAGATAAAAAGACGACAATTATCTAGAAGTATGTGTTTGTAGACTGTCATTACTAAACATTTCTAAAGGTGTGTTTGTTGTTATTATGGGTAAAGTTCCTCTTTAATAGTTGGGGAACTTGAATGCATTTTTAAGATCTAACTCCTAAGTTTAGTGTCACTTTAAGCGTATTTTATATTGACATAGATTCAATAAAAAGTAGAAAAAATGTCTTGCAGCTGGAGCCATTTTATTCGACAGGGTCACTGTTTTTGGAAAATATATATTTTGGGGGTTTTAAGCAATCTTCAGTGCTAAAAGTGTGCACAAAAAACAAAAAAGATTTGGCAGCCAAAGGGTTATATCCCGAGCAATGAAGCTGAACAGCCCATGTTAACAAGAAAGCAGTGCCTTTTTATAATGACACAGTATAAAGCATTACAAGGCGAATGTGATAACACATTTTCAGGGCTGAGCTGAAGCTCATTGTCAGAAAAGGAACGAAGGACCTGCATTAATAACTGGCTAAAAATAAGCTGAGGTATTTCAAGACTGAAGAATAATTAACTGGAAAAAAAAGTGGAAAAATAGGAAAATGTGATTAAAAAAAACAAATGTAACGGCAAGGCAGCTGAAAGGTCAGGCTATGCAAAATATTCTTCTTTCAGATGCAGTCTAACAAATGCGTTTTTCGTGCATAAAAGCATTTTGCCTATCCTAATCACAGACCTTGGGCTACATATGCAATATTCGAGAAATGTCAAAGCACAAAGGAGGGAGCCACGCAGCAGATATTTTCCCCAAGAGTTGCCGATTAACATACACGTCTGACAGTGATGAGCTGGTGTACATCCCGGATCCACTATAACAAAACCAGCACAAAGTGACAAATTACACAACGAGGTTACAGATCACTTGTCATTGCAATCATTTTCCTGCGTTGTCTATTTGTTATATGTTCAGCTTCTGTAAAAAAAAACTAACATGTTAATGTGAGCCATAAACGGCCAGTCTTGTGTAATTGCTGGATCTTCAATACAACGTGCCAGAAAATCTGCCTTAAAAATAATGAGCATGTGTGCTGTGCAGGTATGAGCGGTCCGATCCAGAGATATGAGCGATGTTACTACATTACTACCATATAAGTGACAACCATTTATTTAAAGTGATACAAATATTTTTAGGCTATTTCAGATGCTGATTAAATGTGTTACAATGGATGCTGCTTTTTGATGTTTAAAAGTGATAGTTTCCTGTAGAATCAGCTTGTCCCCTGAGCTCTGGACTGGTCCTGATATGTTTCAGGGCTTGTTCACACCAAATCCGGACCAGATCTGGAAGAGTTTCTACATATGCAGTGCAGTGCGTTTTGACGTGTTTTTAATGCGCTCTGGTCCGTTTTCTCTTTTTTTAAGCCTAAAATGGGCTTTCAGGTGTAGTTCTTTTAAGGGCATCTATGGTCAAAAACTAAAAATAAACATGTATTTCTATATTTGATTGCCACAAGTTCGGTCCCACTCCTAATAACCATATTGGATCTAGAAGATTGTAAACTTACTTATTGAAGATGCCCATAGGATGTACTTCCTCAATGCACTGACATAATTTCACTCAGCTCTGTGACTATGCACTTACTTGTGTCACCACTAACTAAGCCTGCTGTCCAAACTACAACTCAACATCTGAACAATGTAACATTATCATTGCTTGCTGGAAGCAATGTATGATGTGATATATTGTCTTGAGATATTGAGATTGCATCACATCAAGCAGCAGGGAAACGGAAGCAAAGCACACTGGGAATCCGGAAAGTTGTTGAACGTGACGGGCAGACAGAAGTCAGCACTTTATAAAAAGGGATTTTATCGAGTAAGCTTTGTTTGCATTATGAAAAACAAGTCTAGTATGTATTCCTATTGCGATGCTGATCTCATAACAGGATAGTATATGCTGGGACTTTACAACTCCTTTCATTTAGGGCTGCAGTACCGATGCACACAGGTGTTCAGACCAACACACAAAGCTCTCAGACACACCAACCTATCTAGCAAATACCAGCAATGCACAACCATAAGACCGAGCCTGATTCTTCTATAGATCACTTAGGGGTCTATTCACTAAGCTGCCGTAGGCAGCCGAGTGAATGACCGACCTGAAGTGAGCCGAGCACTGTTCGGCTATTCACTTCAGGCTGGTACGGCTGATTTCAGCCGTACATCGGCTGAAATCAGCCGTACATCGGCTTGCTTCACATGGCTTCGGGTCGGCCGAACATACTCAGCATGTTCGGCCGACCCGAAGTGCAGAAGGAGTTCGACTCAGCCGATCCAACATCTGGATCGGCTGAGCCGACCCTCCGGCAGGCTACTCACTGCTGTTCGGTCTATTCTCATTAGTAAGTGAATAGCAGTAAGTGAGGCTCAGGGCCTCTTCCTGTAGTGCTGGCTCAGGTTACAAACATATACAAACCTATACACAGACACCATATGGATTACCCTGAAACAAGGCAGTCTGCTGCAAAACTGCAGATAGAGATTTAAAAGGAAGAGCAACAAAGAGAAGGGAAACAACCATGGATTACAGTAAGGCACACATTACAGTATTGGTTTATGTTAAAAAATCTGAGGGTTTAATGTCACTTTAAGCTACATTTGCATGGGCAGCAAAGGGTGGCAATCAGTGAGATTTACTAGCATTCTACTGCTAAATGCACACAGCTTGTGTGTGAACAGCGGTGGCCACAGCTAATCAACCGCTTTGTATTCAGCTATAGCACAGCGTGCAGCAGCATCCAGAGGTGGCATTTAGCCACCTTTGAACGCAGCAAAACAGCCACACCGGATCGCCCATGTGAATGTAGCTTTATGTGTGTACATTTTAACTTGAGATGTGTTAACAAAGGTTTGTTGTTTTTTTAAAAGGACGCAGTGTCCCTCACACATACACTGAGTGGCCAGATTATTATGACCACCTGACGTTTGTAGGCAAATTAGCTATCATTTTGTGCTGAAGTTGCTACAGGGCCAGACCATTATAAATAGGGAAGCAGGTTGTTTACCACGACAGTAGAAGTACTCAGTGTATATGTGAAGCAGTGCATTGCTATTTTTCAGGAGGAATTCCAGGCAAAAGTTAGATTTTTAAGGCACTTCTTAGACACAATTAACATTTATAGATGTTCCCTAAATGATAGCAAATCTTCAGTTTTTGAGTTCAGATGCACCTTAACAATATGTAAATATTTTAACCACAGTCTGTCAGACCATTATAACTGATCCTCCCAGGGCAGGTCACCTTTATTTTCTGTGTGCGCATCTCTAGCATGGGCACTAGCACAGTACTTGTAGTTGCACTGTCAATGGACAGTGCAGATCATGAAAAAATAAGGTACAGAGAGTCTCTCCCATCCTCTGGAACTCTTTACCCAAACCTGTCTGCATGTCGCCCACCTTGACTGCCGTTAGGCATTCCCTAAAGACTCATCTCTCCAGGGAAGCCTATCCCACCTCAACCTAACCGCTCAACCATTGCATTCTCAAACAATTCATCCCCACACAGCTACCTCCTCATGTATCACTTCCCCCTCCCTTTTAGATTGTAAGCTCTCATGGGCAGGGCCCTCCTTACCATCTTATCTTGAATTGTATTGTAATGTCTTCCTTCTATTGTAAAGCGATGTGCAAACTGTTGGTGCTATATAAATCCTGTATAATAATAATCCAGTATCAGTGCCTATACAGTCAGTACCAGGGCCATCCAGTACCAGTGCCTGTACACCTAGCACCAGGGCCATCCAGTACCAGTGCCTGTGCAGTCAGTACCAGGGCCATCCAATACCAGTGCTGGTACAGCCAGTACTAGAGTGCCTATCAATGCTAGAGTGTACTAAAAGTGTCTAAATGAGAAAATTAGATTGTGTACAGTGTTGCATGACCAAAAAAATTGTCAAAGTATGTCCGCACTGAAAACTGATAAATGGTCTGAACAGGAAGGGGGTATAACATGTTGGTGCTGAAGTGGTTAATATCTATAGTCTGGACACCGGTGCACTTTAAGCCTAAATATTCGAATTCTTGTACGAGTCTAGTTGCGACTTGTTTAAACATAGATCTGCATTAAAGGAATGCTGCTTCTCAGGTTCAATAACTCCCTTCAGGCAGCATAATAGGAGGTTCACTACACATTTCGCTGGCGTAGCTAAGGGCACTGTCAAAGTGCCGTATATACAATTTTGGCTTGTTCACACTATAGCGCTAAGTGTGCTGGGTGATGGTGTATGCTAAAATAATACTATAATGTGAACGGACCTTGACTGTCTATTTTTTGTGTGTCTATTTTGGATATACCGTAGTAGGGATGGAATAAGATCGCTGTCAGGTTTAGATTTTTTGCTGTTTGTCCCATTGAGATTTCCCTTCTCATCCTGCTCTGGAGAAATGGTGAGGGGTAATCCCCTTTTAGCTGCCACCCACACAGGGGTCCCCATTGGAAGATGTTGTCCTTCTGTTCCAGTGAAAACTGTAAAATTTCGTATTTACTATCTTCTTTTCTCCCGGTGACAAAAGTCCTCAAAGCCAAATAAATAGTCCATCTCCCCAGTAGGGTCACAGACAGCACTAAACTTCCATATTCTATCCAGAACTCAAAAGTTTTGAATACAAGAAAAAAAGTTGGCTTTAGATATACTTTAAAGCAGGGGTCTCAAAGTATCAGCCCGCGGGCCAATTGCGTCAAGCTAGCCTGTACTATGTGGCCAGCAGCCAAGTCAAGCACCTGGTCATGGACCGAGTACCTGACTTGCCTGACAAATCTGCCTCTCTGTCAAATGAAGACTGCATAAGGTAGCTGTTTCTCTGTGCCGGGACTCAAATCCTTTCGGTCAGCGCTCTGAAATCGTTCAGTGAGCGCTGGCCGAAAGGATGGCTTAGTAAAGGTCTGTACCAGACCTTACTAATCAACCACTGGATCACCCGGGATCGTGCCTCCTCGCCTCCACCCTGCAAAAAGGTTGGCAGGAGAAGGGGCTCTTTGTTTTATTTTATATGTGGGGAACTGGGTTGTATTATTGGCTTAATTCACATCTGTTAGTTTAGGTGTGATTAGAGATTTCTGTGTCAGGAACTTGCTTTTCCTGCAGCAGGAATCCCTAATCTTGCATTTACAAGCGGAAGCTGTCACCCATTCAAGTTAATGATCAGATGACATGCAGTTAGAAAACAATCACTCTCCTTGGACGCATCGATTGTGCAACCAGGGGAAGTGTTTTCTAACCACATGTAACCACACTAGATATAGCTACATTTTATTTTTGAAGTATGAAACTTGGCAAGCGGTCCCCATAGGAGAAATAAAATTTGTCGAGTGCATCCCGAGTGTATTGAGTTTGAGACCGACCCATGCTTTAAAGTGTATCTAAACCCAAGAGCAAAAATTTAATATATTGCAGCCTACCAATCCTTAAATGTAGTGGCTCCATTAGTTTTCATTTATTTTTACCTACTTGCAATGTATTTTTGTTTTTGCGTTTAAATACAGTTTAAGTGTAACCCAAAAATTCCTTATTTACTTTAGCTTTAAAGCAGTGTCACACTCTCAGCTGAGAATGAGGGGAACTGTATTTTAACCAGCAATTTGAAAAGCTACTAGCAAGCATTTATGAGCATGTATTTATTTCTGTCATTAACATGACTGCACGAGCGTATGTTTCGCTTTCATTATACCAATACCCAAACATAGTGTAACATTAAGGAATAAACACACTGACCATTAAACAAAACCCTAGTTCCTTGGATAGGCCTCAAGCCAAGGTGTTTGATGTAAAATATAGTAAATACAAATATTTTAGAAAGGCTTATGCTATCTATAACTGAATAATAATCCACACTGTTCATTAGGACAGTCTTTCTTGACCAGGGTACCGTGGCCTTCTGGCTTCCTCAGTGGTGCCTTTACATTTTTGCACACTGTCGCCAGCACCATGGAAACGAATTATGCTAATCTCAGGAGAGTTGGATCCATTTAGAAAAAGACAGAAGTTTGCCTCAGGTCCAGGTCTGCTCTACCTCCCACCCTCAGCCATACTTCCAAAGCTACGGCTTCTGATGTGATTGTAGGACTCTGATGTGAAGGGGGGACTGACAACTCTGATGTGAAGGGAGAACTCTGATGTAAAGGGGATGTCTCTAGTGTGATAAGGGAGCCCTGATGTAAAGGGGGGCTTCTGATGTGAAAAGGGCTCCCTAGTGATGCTGACCCATAAATAGCTAAATAAATGTGTACGTGAAGCATATTTAAAGTGAACATTGAATCGAAAACACAAAAAGGTTCACTTATTTACTGTGCTCCCCTCATGTCAAAACTCTGAAACAATAATGGAAAAGAACCTTGTAGGAAAAAAAATGTATTACATATATTTTACTTTCCCCTGGCCTCCTAGACCTGTGGAGCCAAGTGAGAGTTACATCAGGGTCCTCCTGGCAAGATCCCAGGAAATGCGGAATAAACTACATCTTGCAATAACATGCCTGCCCTGCACCATATGCACTTTAAGTAGGGTTGCACAGATACTAAGTACAGTACCCGGTACAAGTACGAGCACATGTACCGATACTTGTGAGCTCCAAGACTAGACTAGAGAGAAATTCAAAAATTAGGAGGCAGCTGTCATTTGTAAGGAGCACACGGAGCTCCAGGGATTTGTACATCTCTGTTTTAATGTACGATTTTGTTTTTATAAATATAAATAAAGGGATGCACAGATACCAGTTTTGCGAGTATGAGTACTGGTACTTGCCGAGTACTTACAAGTACGAGTACGGATACATTTTTGTTTATGGTAATGTGACAGTTTTTCTAAAACAATACAGACTAATGATTTCAGGACAGTGGTGGAGCGCCAGAGCCAGGTCACAGCTGCAACACTGGTAGTTCTCATGAAAATGGCAAGTATCTGCACTGGTACTCGAAAAGTATCTGTGCATCCCTAACTTTAAGCATCATCTTCCACGATTTAGGCTACTTAGCACTCCCCAGGATCTTGACTGAAGGAGAGTGGCATCATCCCCTGCAATACAAAAGCTGGCAGAAAGAATAATAATGTGTAGTGTGTCTGTTTTTACGCTTATTTTAAGCTTTCATAATCAGATGGCAATATATCACTTTCAAAGGTTACATACAGTAAATTAGGTAAAGTTTTATGAAAAGTCAAAAGGACATTATCTGTAATGATAGTTTCAATATTGTATTACCCAATTTTAAACTAAGTATACCGTATGTGCAGAGAATATAATTACAGTTGTTGAGATTCTACACAAGCACAAATAAAAATGGAGAAGGTAGACCTCACTATAGATACAAAATACACAGTTTATACATTAATATTACTAATAATTCATGTAGGTCGAAGCTGTAAAGCTTTATAACCCGCCTTGACAATGTTTGAATCCCACAATCACACTAGCACACACACACTAGAAACATTTTTATTCATGATTTAGAAGAGAGTTTTGAAACCAGAGTGCCTATGGAAAGCCACGCCAGCACGTTAAGAACATACAACTATAGCAGTGCACAGCCTTGCTGTCCTTAAAAGGACTTCAGTATAAACACAATGTTACTACAGTTTTTATAAGAAAAGTTCATTAGATCAATTTCTCTGTTTTGGTCATGTTGTGCTCCCAGTTCAGATGTAAATCAAGCTCCTCTTTATAACTATAAAGCTGAAAGGCCCTAGGCAGGGTGCAATGCCACAAGCTGAACCACTGTATGATCCATGAAAAATGAAGCAAGACAGAGCAATCATCTGACAACAATAACGTTTTAAATAACAAACAGTAGGCCATCTACGGCTAATACAAAGAAGTACTTTTATTTCATCTGGATGAGCTACAAATACCTCATGTGTTTGCTGTAAATTAAACAATGGCACCTTTTTGTAACCACTGCAAGTCTATCCAGCTACAAAAAAAATGGAAATACGATGTGTGCAGCCCGGGCATGATCAACAGGCTTATCCGTGTAAATGTTTAATTATGGCAAGTCACATAATACATGTGAATACTTTCATAAATACAGGTCATGCCTTCCTAGGAATGTTTCACACAGTGGAATAAATTCACATATTCACAATTCAACATTTTTACTTGCTTTGGAAATGCTGGTGTCTTGGTTACTGACACTTCAGCAGTAGGAAGATGCAGAGAAGCAAATGATGAAGTGGGTTACGTGACAATAAAAAAAAACCCACATCCAGCCCACAGTCCAGACATGGACCGAGTGACAATTCTGTCCAGATTGCAATCGCCAACCTGTGCTCGGTTATGGCTGGCTGACAGTGGATGCGCAAGCCATAGCCCAGTGCAGGCCCCCTCCTCTTCAGTCCATGGTTGCTAGGACCACTGGTGTCCTAGCAACAAATGACATCAGGTGTCCACCTCCTCTGCAGTCATTGGTTGTGTCGACCTCCAGTGGTCCTAGCATCCAATGACATTAAATGTGTCCCCCTGTTGTATTACAGGAGGATGGAAGAGTATCTTCTCCTGGGATCTCCTGCAGCCTGCTCCCACCTCTGGCCTACTAAAAAAGTAGTAAACTAAGATATGTGGGGAGAATAATATAAAGGGGCACTGAAAGGGGACAAGCAGTGTTAACGGGGAACTCTAAAGGGGACAAACAGTGTAAGGAGGCACTCTAATGGGTACATTATCAAAACCATATAATTTACTGCTTCTTAAAAAAAGGGATAAAATATTGAACAAAATTAAGTTTTGTCTATTGGTTCGGCTCTCCACAGCAGTCTAAGTTTTTCATGTGGACCCTTGAGAAAATGAATTGCTCACTTCTGATGGCAGGGGAAGTCAGACTTCAGCCCTCTAATAGTGGCTAAACTACAAAGCGACTAGGCTTTGCAAGACCCTGGCAGCCGCAGGCATGATTTCCAGAGGCAGATGCATGATTGGATTTGTAGTTTCACCATAGCTGGAGGACCTATATTTAGCTACCCCAGGTCTAAGGGCAGGTATACCAGAATGAAGAACGTGGGCATGTTTTCCTGCTATGTGATTGTACTTCAAAACAGCAGGGCACATATAAAAAGTATTTCATCCTGACCCCAATATTATTAAATTCTTGTATTCTCATTACTACTCAAGAGATTTTTTTCAAGTAAGATTTGATTTAATTATCAAAAACAGGTCTAGTATGTATTCCTATCACAATGCTGATGTTATAATAGGATAGTATATGCTGGGACTTTACAACTCCTTTAAAATCCCTCATTATATTTTTGGTGTCTGTGAGGGGAATTTCCTTTTTAAGGTTTCCCCAGAACAGGTGTCCCCCGTGGAAGATTCCCCCTCACCTCTTGTACAGGGGACAACTGTAAGATGTTGCAATTCCCTAACCTTCTCTTTAAATAACAATGGTCACCAGTACAAATAGAGGGGGGAATCTTCCCAATGGGGACACACTGTATCCAAAACTTAAAAGGTTTTGCCTAGATATACAATCTCCTGCCCCATAAGTACAAGACAATATATCACCGCTGGAAGTAAGACTAACCAGTTGTAAGTTCAGAGAATGAGTCCAAGCATGGAGAGCTTGGTAAATGGTATAAAAATTAGCTCTACAAGTGTTAAAATCACAGAAGGTTAAAATAAAGCAATATCACACGGGTGGTTTTCATTTTTGTTTTCCTACAAATCTCCTTTACATTATTATGTATTGTTAATATAATATAGTGTTTCACAGTTACCCTCAAGCATTTGTCTGAGAATTAGGTCTAGAAGTAAGTCACTGTTGAGTGTTTATCACATTCTGGCAGAGAACCCTCAAGTGTTGTCTGCTTCTGATCAAACCAGTGCAGTGTACAGCAATGATCTAGGAAATGTCTGTAAAGCAGATCACAGCGATTCCAGGATATAAATAAATAAAACCTGAATAATAAAAAAGAAATTCCAACTGCAGCCAGGACATGTTCTGATAGTCAGCAATACATATCTAGAAATCTAAAGTACAACTAAAGTCTCCAACTGTGTAGACAAGTCCCAAATCCAGTTACTAAGTAACGCACAAGCCTTATAAAATAAAAACTTCCTTTCCTTTCCCCAACTGACCCAAATCTTTCTTAATTTGTGTCTCCCCCCTCCCCGACACTGCAGCTCACAATGGGGGGTTTCAGCAACAGAGGCAGTGCTGTCAATCAAGAAAGCAGTGGGCGGACTAGGTGTGGCCAGGTGCTGATTGACAAGCTACAGGATTGCAAATCGGCAGTAACAATCATGATAACCATGTTCTCTGTAACATCATGTCATCCCATTGTAGTGCAAGCAAGCACAGCCTACATAAGAGTGACAACTCTGCTCTGAATTCAGGAGCAGTGCAGCATTGTTGCCACCCCATCACAAGAAGCTGCATTAGGTGGACTTCACTGGCAGGTATTTGGGGACTTTGCAGGGGGGACCAAGAGACAACTATAAGTGCAGATGCATTTATAATTAAGTGCTGCAAAACAAACTTTTTATCATTGGGAGGCCATAGTTCTACTTCAACTCATAAAACAGCTAAACTGAGTTGCCTCTTACTGATTTTAGTGGTCTGCCTATAATATACAATATACCAAATAAATATAAAATATATATTTATGCCTGTTATTGCAGTTTTTCTTAAGTAGTTAATGTTTTTAAACTATTTTAGAAAAGCAAGTTATATAAACAGAACACAATTCTTAAATCAATTTGGATTATTATTGCAAACCGAGTGACACAACTGTGGGCTACGCTGAAAGTGACCACTCGATGTGTGTTTCTGCACGTTCACTCTGAAAGCCAATGTCTGCTCATTTCCTGATCATGTCTACTGATGATAACGATATGAAGTCACTCAGAGACAGAATTCTGTAGAAATAGCTGCAGTCTATATCAGGCAATTTGGTGGCAAGGACAATCTTATTTCTCATGCAAGGGTCAGGACAACACTTAAAGTCCTGCTTTCATATTATGCCATGCGTGTGGGCAATTTGCAGCAAGCTTTCCATCACATTAACAACTGAACTGATCAAGGCAACTTAACACTAACAGTTCATATATGGCCTGTGAATTAGATACAAACCCAGTTCGGCCAAGATTACCCAATCCTCCCTGGTCAAAACCGTGACCGTCACCCCCTCCTCCTGACCCAATCAGTGGTGGTAGTTGCGACCCTTTGTGACATTTAGCTTTGGGCCAGGGAATGTGACTCCCTGCAACTGACTGGGTTGGTAGGAGGTGGTGGCAATGCCAGTTCTGAGCGGACTTGGAAGAACTCAGGTGAACTGGGTTTGCACTAAGCCCAGGTTCATCACCAATGGGAGCAAAGAGATATTTGTGCCGATTTGCTAAAGGAGCTTAGACTGTTCACTTAGCAAAGTGATTTTACTCTGCAAAAGGATTTTCCCTTAGCTTAGTGAATGAGATGAAGCTCATTACAAGCATGTTTTTCATTGCACATGATTGGGTTTTCTGTGGAAAGATCACGACATGAAAAACTATGCTAGGTAAAAATTTCATCAACATACTAAACCTTTTTTTTTAGTAAATTAATGTCTATCTGCAGAACTTTTTAGTCATCTAAACTAACAATGTCTCTGAGTAAATAGAGATACTACTAGACTGGCTAGCTGTACATAGTCCACTATTTACTAGTCCGTAGTGTGTGGTTTATTAGAACCTGTAAATGAGGAAGTATGGAGGTTGTCATTGCTGACCTCTCCTTCTGAAATAAAAGCCAGTTGCCTGGCTGTCATGCTGAATCAATGGCTTGAGCAAATTCTGAGTCACTGTATGAAGATCAGGAGTTTGGACTTCATTCTGAGTTTCAGGTCGGCAATGGCAGCCGCCATGTTTCTGTCAGCAGAGGTTTCCTACAATGTAGAACTGATGAAAAAAAACGTTTTAGTTTTAGTTTTGGATAGGATAAGGGAGGGTTATAATAAACCTTGTCAGCTTTTCTTGCCCCCTGTGTCCGATTGGGGAGAAGTTTAGTGAAAACGATGACCAGAGCAAATACTGTTGGTGAATCTCCCTAATTGAGACACAGACAGCAATAAAAACCTAACCGGTGTTCTAATCCCTCTCCACTCTATTCAAAACAAAAAGAAAGTTTTTACTTCAGTTGCACGTTAACGCCCGAGTAATGATAAGATTAAGGTAATGATCACTGTTTATACTCCACATATGAACATCATCCAAGTAAAATACCGGAAGAAACTCTGGATGAGAACAGGCAATCTCATGCATGTTACCTATACTGCCTGTCCAAAAAAAGTCACGCACTCTAATATTTTGTTGGACCACCTTTAGCATAGATTACCGCACACAGTCACCGTGGCATCATTTCGATAAGCTTATGCAATGTCACAACATTTATTTCCCTCCAGAGTTGCATTAATTTTTCAACATGATCTTGTAGTGATGATGGGAGAGTCAGACCACTTCGTAAAGTCTTGTAAAGTCATGTGTGAAAATAATGTCTCAAGCTCCCTGAACCACTCTTTCACAATTTGAGCCCAATGAATCCTGGCATTGTCATCTTGGAATATGTCCGTGCCATCAGGGAAGAAAAAATCAATTGATGGGAAAACCTGGTCAAATCAGTATATTCAGGTTATATTCAGGTATTGTTTGGCCACATAACATTGCTGAACCTAGACCTATTATCCAATGGAAGGCTCTGACCTATTTGGTTGGCTAAATCCAAGTGGTGACTTTTTTTGGACAGGCAGTGTATGTTATAGAGAAACTTACCGTATTTGCCGGCGTATAAGACGACTTTTTATACTTAAAAACATCCCCCGAAAATCGGAGGTCGTCTAATACGTGGGGTATACAATGCGAACCTTTAGTTCGTTTGGGCCAACTGGCCCGAAGCGAACGTCCCTAATCTGTCAGACCGCTGGATGCGCGGTAATACTGTATGTATGGTAGCTTCGGTTACATACAGTATACCGCGCTGAGCCAATCACAGCGATCGATGTACACAACCTCTGCCAATCCGAGCAGGCTTTGTATTCATTAATAGAATACATCGCTCGCTGTGATTGGCTCAGCGCGGTATACTCTATGTAGCCGAAGCTACCGTACACACAGTATTACCACACATCCAGCGGGCTGACAGATTAGTGGGTGCATTTAAACAAAATGGCTGGTAGACAAGACCCCATCATATCTCCAGCAAGAAGAAGGAAATATGAAGCCTCGGAAGTGGGGTAGTCTTATACGACGAGTATATCCCAAAACCTATGTTTTAACTGGAAAATTAGCGGCTCGTCTAATACACCCAGTCGCCTTATACGCCGGCAAATACGGTAAATATTTTTTCAATATTGTCAGTTTTTTAAAAGTTTACTAGTTTATAAACATATGATTTTTTTTTAACTTACTTGTAAAATCCTTTTCTTGGCGTACAATACAGGACACGACACAGGATAATCTTGAGGATTGGTATGATATATAGCCAAGTTGTCAAGATTATCATGTGTCCTGTACTGTACGATTAAGAAATAATCTTTTAAATCATCCATAAAAAAACGGCTGGTTTTACATAAAAACATATAATACAAAAAGGGGAAACCAATAGTGGCCTGGCTAGATCCCAACATATACCTATCTACATGAATCCATATGTGTTATAGAGATACTTTATATACATATAACGCTGCCATTTGTTTCTTGCATAAGGTGTCCACCTGTTAAACACCTCACTCACAGGCAAATATATATGATGGGATAAGAAATCATTCAAATATCCATAATTACAATTAGCAGAGTAAAAACACTTTATTTCCCACATGCAAAAAATATTAATAAATAACACTTAAAAAAAGCTGCTTCAGGGCACTGAATTCATAATTATAGACATATAATGTAAATTCTGAAAATGGATAAACATATCATAATCCCATTAAAAACACGCTATCCCCTCATTAATAGACGTTGTACATTTATAGGGTAAGCAGGCCCACATGGATATCAGATATTGAGCAATTTCTTATCCCACCATATAGTGTATATTCTCCTGTGAGTTAGGTGTTTTAAAGATGGAAACCTTAAAGTGATAATTAAAATGTTTTTAAGCTATTTCAAATGCTGATTAGATCACGAACAATGGATGCTGCCCCTTGATGTTTAAAAGCCCCTTGCAGGGTCCTATGGAGCCACCCTTGTGTGTGATAGTAAGCTGTGTTTGTCTCCACAAACACACTGGCACAAACACAGCAAGGTAAGCCATAGAGCTGCAACAGTTAATCGATTAAGTCGATTAAAATCGACGATTGAAAACGAGCCACTCACCTCTCCTCCATCCTCCCTTCTTACTCTTCCCTTCTCCAAGCTAGCAGATGGACAGTTGCTGGAGACTGTGACCTTGTACTTGACTCAAGGAAGTGGATTTGAGAAATTTGAAGCCAGCTGTTCAGAAACGTGATGAAAATCTTGCAAACCTACGGCACTTCCTGGTAGTTACGGAACTTGACGACCCCTGCCAGCCTCCTAGAAATTCCTATTGGCCAATAAGCCCGCCCATTAAAATGATAGGCCGATATAATTGCAGGAGAGTGGTAGTGAGTGGGCAGGCCCTGACACTACCTAGAAGTGTCAAAACGTTCCCAATTCAGAACAACCTGCATTTGTGCAGAGCTGGGATAAGAAGAGCTGCAGCAGGTAGGTGCTTGGACCTTTGGGTACCTGCACTTTCATACCCGCTTGAAGCTTTCTCTCTATTACAAGATCACTTTAATACAGGTTGCATCCATGACAAATATGCAGGGAACAACTAATCCTGATGGCCCTGCCTCTGCTAGGAGAGTGGCAGGAAATGTGCCCCTCCTCTGTTACACTTTCTGCACACTGTATAACCTGATCTCTCTTGATCTTTAGGTCTACATAACAGCACATGTGTAGTGAGCTGGATGAAGCTCCTGTTCTTGTTTGAAGTGCACCACCTGCTAGCTACAAGTAATAAATGTGAAAAATATTTAATAGTTACCTGATTTATAAGAAATGCATTACATTTGCATGCTGCATTTTTACTCCTGAACATAATATATAATGAAAGCATATAAAGAAAACGCTAAACATTATCTTTAACAGTCTTAATGGAAGTTGCCAGCCAGCAAAGGATGAGACTAGTGTTACAGCTATTCGTGTATGGTTACACCTCTGCTTTGACAAAGGGAAAAATGAAGGGATTCTGGAAAATACCCATCTGGGCCTGGACACGTGCCAGTTAAACATGCCAATTGCATACGTAGTGTTGGAATGTGCCATTTGCACTTTGAGATAAAGTTAAAGAACAGCTATTTGGTCTAGGAGCTATGTGTTTATGACTGCTGGAATTTTTACAAGAGTAAATCCCTATCCTGCAGACAACTGCAGGTCTACAGCTTTAGTATATAGGAAGAATTCGTCAACACTACAATATATGATCTGGATGTTGCTAACTAGCTAATACTTAACAGTTAATATTGATCCCTGCATACCATGTAGAGGTGATTGTAATGAAATCTTTTAGATTATATTTTTTATAATGAAACCTTAGATCAGGGGTGCCCACAATTTTTCATCTGGAGATCTACTTTTCAAATGGCGAGCTCAATGAGATCTACCAACGAAAAAATCAGCCCTCTCTCTTGGTTGCCTCTTCTCTCTCCTGGCTGTCTTTCCTTACCTGCACTGCAGTAGCTTCCCAGGTACTGCTGGCTCCTTTAAGGGACACAATGACTCCTGAATTCCAGATTCATTTGTCCACCCCTGCTATAAAGTCATTGTTACACCTTCATGAACTCCACCGCAGTTCAACCACATTTGGACAAAACTACTCACACTGGAAAGCTCTGCATCCCATCACTAAAAAAATATTTGTGGCTTTTTTCAACAGTTAATGAGACATGCAGGAGCCACAAATAGGTTATTAGGGAAGGGAGACTTTCTGTGCTGGGAGCAGATTGTTGATATCTGCAAAGATCGCTGCAGGTTAAAGATGACTAGCAGTACAGTCACTAAATGCCAGATCTGCTCTGGGGCTAGTGAAGAGTCTTGTGGATAACCCAAAATGGCGCCAACACTTGGCGCATGCGCAGTAGCAGCAGGTAAGTAATAACCCTGTGCCGCTATTGGGGAGTGAATTAAAAGTTATAGCCACAGAGGCACCACTCACTATCGAGCCTGCAACCACCCATTTACAATAATAAAAGATAAAAATAATAGACGAGAAATAAGACAGGAAATAAACACAAAATATACATGAAAAAAAAGAGAAAAAGCGTGACAATAGGGACCTTAACAGACGTTATAAACCTCAAAATTATACCAGTACTCCTGTTTGGAGGAGCTACTTGACTTGTGATCCCCAGCTGCCTACTGCTAATGTAGACCCTGTTATATCTCTCTATTGCCCCTATCACAATCACACAAACAATTCTAGCCAAAGAAGACCATTTGGAGCAGGTGAAGTTATATCTGACAAAAAAGTATATGTATTTGCTGCATATGTGCTCTAATAAGGTCATCGGCTGACCAAATCATTCATCTCAGCCATTCAATATCCAGAAAATATCTAGCAGCCTTGAAGGTTGGGTGTTGCCCCTACATGTAGACACAGCAAAGGAATTAAAAGAACTGTAATCTGCATAAGTATGACATAATTCTCCTAAAAGATGTTCACTATACAGCAATATATGTTCTTCGGACGAGCAATTAAACTACTAGCTATATAAATAATATATAAGTACTTCAGGTTCCTGCACTTCAGCCTGAGGATTCTTGTCATACCTGAAATCTTGCTCATTAGTTACTTTACTTCTTACCAATGAAAGAAAAAAAAAGAGAAAATTGCTTTTTAATGAAACATGACTGGAAAAAAATCAGATGATCTATCCAGACCGCCAAGATCAATTAAACCTATGGAGAGTCAGGCGAGGAAGGTGAAATATAGAAGAGTTTAATGAGGAACCTCAGTGAACTTGCTGTCTGTTTCTGCAGTACTTTGTCTCAAAATTCAGAATAGCATGATCCTTATTTCTGAAGAAAAAGAAGGGGCACATCTCACTTATTTCCCAGGAGGTGGAAGTCAGAAAAATCCAATTTGACTGCATAGGAACCGATTCATTCTCTCTCTCTCCCTCCCCCACACATATATACCCACTATATTGCCAAAGGTATTGGGACGCCTGCAGGGCCGGATTTACTCTCCCTGCTGCCCCAATGCCAGGTTCCGCACTACGCCCCCGCCAACCCCCCCCTTCCCATCAATGGAGAATGGCAACCAGATGGCAGGGTGGCAGGGTTAGTTTAAAAAATTTGTTTTACTGTTTCTTTATTTTTTTTACACTTTTTATTTATTTCTTATTTTTTAAATTTTTATTTAATTATTTTTTATCAATTTAATTATTTTTAGATTTTATTTATCTTATTTACTTATTTAAATCGGCTTCCCTCACTCTACATTTAGTCCTGCTTGTCCAAAGCAGGACTAAATGTAGAGAGGGCAACTCACCAGACGGCACCCGGAACTTCGCCACAAGGACACCGCTGCCGCCCCTCTGCGCCCTGCAGCCGGGCCTTGGTGGCCTTGTAGGGAATCCGGGCCCGGACGCCTGCCTTTAAACGCACATTAACTTTAATGGCATCCCAGTCTTAGTCCGTAGGGTTCAATATTAAAAGGAGAACTATGGGGTCAGTGTTATTCCCCATAGTTCTCCTTAGGGTAACGGGAGGACACAAACTAGCGTCCTCCCGTTACCCTAAGCCCGTTACCCGCACCTGGAGCGGATCCCGACGTAGATGACGGGATCCGCCCAGCTGCGTGAGTGACAGCTGGC
>NW_017306731.1:1167648-1169624 GCF_000935625.1 Nanorana parkeri
TATATATTACTCAACCAGAAATAATATATTGTGGATTCCTCTAACCATCTATGTTACACATATATCACAAATCTATTTGTTAACTGTACTGTATGCGTAAATCTATATTGGTTTTATTAAAATATATACTACATTAGTTAATTTTCATTAAAGGAGAACTATGAGGTGAGTGAAAAATCACTCATCCTCATAGTTCGAGCAGACGTGAGACAATTTTTTTTTACGCTGGACTATGCCTTTAACCTCAAAGCGAATCTATAATGGTTATTTTATCTATTTTTAGTTTATAAACTTGAAGTGCATATGTTATGTGCTTCAGCAGTAGGAGAGAACAGAATTTCTTTGATTGTCCAATCAGAAGACTGAGGAGATTGCTCATTGTGATGCTGTGCTGTGCCTGCAGAAGAGGCCCAGGAACTAGCTATGCTATCTATTAGGGATCCATACCGTACCAGAATTGGTAACTAGAATTACCTATCCTTTCATAGGGAAAACAGGTCAAGTATTCAGTATGTATTTCAGCAGTTTATTCCGTTAATTGTCTAAAGTCCAGTTTTAAAAGTTCAAAATTACAGATTTATTCTTAGCAAGAGACTTGGAGGTTGCATTTTTGTGTGCCTTAATGATTTCATTATATTTTTTCATGACAAATGTACAAAACTTGGTTCTGCCCCAAGACTTACAAAATACCTTTGGACCGGGTTTCAATCGTGTGGCCCACTGAGGATCTCCCTGCCCATAACTTTAGGGTTCTTCATTTAAACATCCTGTTTCCAGCCCATCTGGGCCTAAATGCACACACCCAACCATGTGATCTCTAATGTCATTGTGGGGGGCCTGGATGTCTCTAGTAAGTCCAGCCTGAGAAAGGAAAACATGCTTCCCTACACACAGGGCCTTCCCTATAATAAGGCAAGCTGAGAGTTGCCTCAGACAGCTTTTCATTGGGTCACGTGAGGCACACCTGCCACCCCCTTTCCAGCTAGAGTGTCCCAGTTTGCTAGGAATTCTTAGCTGGACAGAGGTACAGTGCCCCCCTACCCCCTTGGTAACGTGCGCTGCCAACACTCCCATTCCACCAGCCTGCCCCCTGGAAACATGCACCGCCAGCAATACCCCCACTTCTGCCTCAGGCGGCAAAAATTGTAGGGATGCCCCTGCCTACACAGTCCTACAAATTAGTATTATCCGCTACAAAACTAAGCGCCTCCACATTTCAGCCATCTTGAATCTACCTCCAATAACTCTGGGCCTTATAGCACATGCCGGAGCTGCTATAGCTACAATTCTGCCCTTATCCCAGAAAACTTTTTAATGTTAATGGTCCCTTTAAGATAACCTTACGTCCTCCTGTTTGTTATTACAAATAAAACTATGCAATGCCATCTGTAAAATAGATGGTCTGCTGGTGACACATGGGTGTTAATATTCTAAAAGATCCTTTACATCAACACATGAAGGAAACAGGAATAGCACAGGAACTAATGTATAAATAGTATGTTTACAGTGGGCATCACTGACTTTTCCTGCCATTATATGATGCTTTTTGTGAACATGCATTAGCTTATCTTGCTATTGTTTCAGGTTAATGACATTTTAAAGATAAACATTATAAAAGATTACATAAAAAGATCTAATCTTAGTAAACATCTCACTAATTGACAATGAAAAGTGCTGGGTCACTTCTCGCTGTTTTATTATACTGCAAAGTTGTCTTTCTTTTCAACTATTTTATATTTTGTTTTTAAAAAGTGTAGAGACAAAGTTTAAAAATATAATTAAAATAGCAAGTTTGTGATTTGTACCCCAATGTGCTCAGCAGGATCTGTATTCATGTTATTCTCTTTTTACTTATCACTTTCTTTTTCTTTCTTTTATTATCTTTTTACTTATCACTTTCTTTTTCTTTTCTTTTTGTTTTCCTTGTTCATTTTTCAAAATGACTGACTGAAATCCGGGATTCAGGGATTCAAAAT
>NW_017306731.1:1169770-1177889 GCF_000935625.1 Nanorana parkeri
GGGGGGGGGGGGGAAGGAACACGGGTCCATTTACATCAGATTACCCCTGATCCGGCACGATCGGGTCTGGCGGAAATCTCTGGTCCGTTTGTTTTTCCGGACATGGCCGCCAGAGTCGGAAATTGAAACCTGTCATTTAAGACTAGCATTGGGCATTCGATCGACTCCACCTGAAAAAATGACAGGGAGACCTGATCAGACTGCTCGTCTGAAAGGGGACTAACTTTGCTCTGTCCAAAACAAGATTTTAGCTAGAGCTGGGCTTTAAAGTAAGTGGAAGTGATGAAGTGATGCAAAGCACTTCATGTTCATTCATAACTGGGGACACATAGTGCTATGTGTCCCCAGTTATTTACAAACACTGGAGTGATCAGCTGATCACTCCAGCCTTTGCTCTGCACAGAGGATCAGTACATATCATTGATATGTACTGATCCTCACCCGCTCAGCCACGCATCTCCTCTGGATCCTCGCTGCTCTCCCCCATCTGTATGCAGAGGGGATCTGAGGAGAAGTGAAGGAATCGCTGCAGCCGGCGGAGGTCGGAGCTGCAGTCACAGCAGCATGGCCGAGCGGTGAGGAGAGAGTTGCAATAACAAATGTTTAGGCATTCTCATGTTTATAAATATTTCTTTTGTTTGTATTGGTATGACACAAAAAAGTGGAGAAAAAAAGCCAAATCTGACAAATTCCACGTAAAACTCCAAAAATGGACTGGACAGAGCCGATCGCGATCTACCAGTGTTCTACCAGTGTTCGCTTTGCGATGGACTGATAGATCGCGATCGACCTAATGGGCCCCCCTGGTGTGAAGGTTCTCATGTGTGTTAATGAAGCTTTACATGTCTGTAGATATCCAGGCAGATAATATCAATGAGTTTCAAAGCAACCCAAAACATCAGTGAACCTCCCCCATGTTTGACTGTATTTTTTTTCTATAACCCCTTCGTGACGGGAGACGTACACTGTACGCCCCGCCATGAACTGCCCAAATGACTCATCATGTAGACTGTACGTGATGAGTTATTTGCTGCTTACAAGGCTGGTAACCGCTGAGAATCAGCGGTTACCATTCATTAATGGATGCCTCGGTATAGAGACATCCATTAATGAAAAAAGTTAACCTTTTTCAGACATCCCCTTCAGGAATCGGGTGTCTGAGAGTGAGAGCAGAGCCGCATTTGCAGCTCTTGCTGTCACTCCGACAGCTGGTATAGATCGAGAGATCTCAATGTATACCGGCTTTTTTTTTTTCAACTTTCAAGAATAGAAAACATAATGTATCTATTCCTGAAAACAATGTTTCCGTTTTCTGATGGTTGTTGTAACGATCAGAAAACCTTGTGACAGCTGATCCTGAAATGCTGCAGAAGCAGTGTCACTAAGGTTATTTTTGGCTGTTCTGAAGTTTGAAGCAGCCTAATAATAACCAAAAATGTATTGATTAGTTTACCAAGCAGTAATAGTGAGATTAATCCACAAAAATTGGAGAACGGAAGTGCCACTACCTGGCGCAATAAATGTGGTGAGGTCTGAAGAGGGGGATAAGTGATGTACTCACCTAGGTCGGCCGTGCGATGGAATTAAGCAGTTGCGGGAGGCGGTCCCTCTTAGGATGGGTGATGTGGTGGTCCAACCAGATAGAGCAGAGGTAAACACAAATAAAGCAAGGTGAGATGAGGTGGGTGAGCAAGAAAAGGAGGAGATTCTGTAGCTCACCACGAGGAAAGTGAAGGCTGGCTCTCAGCGACGGCTCCTGTAATGCCTGGGTACAGGGCTGTGGGATGATCTTTGAATGTGTGCTGAAGTGGCTGTCTTGCTGGATAACTCCAGGCTCCGACGTTGGGGAGAGACGCGGTGCTGGAAGGTGGGTAGCGCGGCTGCCGGGGTGTTCCAACGCTACCCACCTTCCAGCACCGCGTCTCTCCCCAACGTCGGAGCCTGCAGTTATCCAGCAAGACAGCCACTTCAGCACACATTCAGAGGATCATCCACAGCCCTGTACCCAGGCATTACAGGAGCCCATCACCGTCGCTGAGAGCCAGCCTTCACTTTTCTCGCGGTGAGTTACAGAATCTCCTCCTTTTCTTGCTCACCCACCTCATCTCACCTTGCTTTATTTGCGTTTACCTCTGCTCTATCTGGTTGGACCACCACATCACCCATCCTAAGAGGGAGCGCCTCCCGCAACGGCTTCATTCCATCGCACGGCCGCCCTAAAAGCGAATGATCTACCCACCTAGGTGAGTACATCACTTATCCCTCTCTTCAGACCTCACCACATTTATTGCGCCAGGTAGTGGCGCTTCCGTTCTCCAATTTTTGTTTCCTTTAGTACACCTGTTGGACACCACTGTCCGAACACCACGGAAGCTGCACACCCACAGAGCAATAAAGACGCTTCTATTTTTCTACAAAAATAAACCCCCTACCTTCGCCCCCCTCCTCCAAACTCTCTACACAAAAAATTCCCCCACGCTCCAGTCACGAATGGGGTACCCACCAAATATCACCGCTCCCCCCACCTTTGCTGAGCGCCACACATGGGGTAAATCTCTTTGAACTTTCCAGATTAATTCACAATGACTGCTTGATATAATTAAATAAAAAAAATATAAAAGGTAGGGATGTCCCGATACTGATGCTAACATCGGAATTGGGCCCGATACAGGGCTTTTTGACAAGTACTTGTACTTGTCAAAATCCCCCGATGCATAGCACCGAAGCTTGCGCTGTTTTTTTTTTTTACACTCTGCCCATTGTATTAGCAGTGTGTACCCTATATGTAATACATAGAGTAGACACTGCTTATACACTGGGCACAATAGATTTACAATTATCCTCTGCTAACATGGATGGATTAAATTATCTGTATGTAGCCCTGTACTATGGGTCATTTAACCCATTCATGTTAGCTGAGGATAATTGTAAATCTATTGTTGCAGTTCACTCTATATGTACATGTACTATATACTACATATAGAATGCACCGCAACAATAGATTTACAATTATCCCCTGCTAATATGAATGGGTTACATGATCCATAGTACATAATATGTAGTTGTACTATGGATCATTTAACCCATTCATGTTAGCAGTGCAGAATTGTATATCTATTGCTGCAGTGCATTCTATCTGTACACATGTCCCGTACACTGCAGTAATAGATTTACAATGATCCCCTGCTAACATGAATAGGTTAAATGATCCATAGTACAACTACATGTCATGTACTACGGATCATTTAACCTATTCATGTTAGCAGGGGATAATTGTAACTCTATTACTGCAGTGCACGGGACATGTGTACTGTATATGTACTATGGATCATGATTTAACCTATTCATGTTAGCAGGGCAGAATTGTGAGCGCCTCCCACAAGCTTAGCACCGAGACGCGACAGTGCCGACTACGAGAGGCACCACGTGAGGCAACAGGGATCCAAGTGAAACTGTGAGTGAGGGAAGCTGGGACGGGGCTGGCTGTAAATCTATTGCAATAGTATACTGGACGTGTGTAATGTATATGTAGTGCATATATACAGCACACACCTCCACTACACTCCAGCAATAGATTTACAATTCTCCCCTGCTAACATGAATAGGTTAAATCAGCATCCATAGTACATAACATGTAATTGTACTATGGATCATTTAAAGTCACCTGTCCCTTTAAAAAAAAAAGCATCGGTAATTGGTATCACTAACAATGAAAATCTGCAGCTGAGCTGCAGATTTGTTTTTCATCCTAAGGGGTTAATATTTTTTTAAACTCCCTCATGACAGTGATGTTCAAAGTATGTCGCTGTCACTTAGTGACACTTAGTGACGGTGATATTGTATGCCAGGTGACCACTTCTAGTTTAGCTTTTGGAGAAAAAAAGATTAAAATGTCAGGTTTTAGTTTTAGGCCGAGTAGGACAGAAACATTTCTAAAATCCTAGAGATGTGAGTTTTTTCCAAATAAAGGACAAATAAACGAATGTATTTATTGTTTTTTTTTTTTGCTGTGCTGTTTTTGTAAAAAATACTACAAATCAAAACTGGGGAAAAAGTGTTTTCTTTAGGTTTTTCCTCTTTTTTTATATTGTATTTGTCCTAAGTGAGGCGTTAGGTACACATATGTGATACAAATATATAGCCCTATCTGTCCTCTAAAAAACAATATATAATATGTGTGGGTGCACTTTGTAAGAAAGTATATTACTGACGTGGAAGAATCACACAGCAAAAATGTCAAAAGTGTGTCAGTCATTTATGAACAGAAACGAAAAACAAGCTCAGTCATAAAGGGGTTAAAGGCCTAATTTCTTTTTCTGAAAACATTAGAATGACGGACTTCACCAAAAAGCTGTAATTGTGTTTCGTCTGTCCACAGCACATTGTCCCAGAAGGATTCTGGCTTCCTCAGGTAGGTTTTGGCAAACTCCAATCTGGCTTTTTTATGTTTCTGTGCCAGCGGTGGGTTCCTCCTGGGTCTCTGACCATAGCGTCCCTTTTCATTCAGATGGTGACGTATAGTGTGAGCTAATCGATAAAAATAAATCACCTGCACTCCATACAGCTTGCAGACCTTGAGTAAGAGGTTGGTGCTCGAAGTGGCAACACGGATGGCGCCGTCTCAGATACAGTCCATAATAGAAGTCACCAGCACTCGATGATGTGTGCAAGAAGTAAAGCACTGTTTATTAAATTGTCACATGCGTCAAATAGCCAAACAGCCAAAATAGCTGTTTGACGCATGTGACAATTTAATAAACAGTGCTTTACTTCTTGCACACATCATTGAGTGCTGGTGACTTCTATTATGGACTGTATAGTGCGAGCTGACACAGTTGTACCCTGTGCCTGAAGGTCAGCTTGAATTTGTCTGGAAGTTGATCGAGGGTCTTTATCCACCATCCGAACAATCCTTCCTTGCAATCTTTGATCAATTGTTCTCTTTCGTCCATGTCCAGGGAGATTAGCTACAGTGCCATGGACTGTAAACGTCTTGACAATGTTGCGCACAGTGGACACAGGAACATTAAGATCACTGGTGATGGACTTGTAACCCTGAGATTGTCCATGCTTTTCCACAAAAACTTGAAATACAATTATTTCTTACAATTTGGAGAAGATGCCAATCATTTTGTCCAGTCCATGTTTGGAGTTTTACGTGGAATGTGTCAGATTTGGCTTTTTTTCGCCACTTTTTTTTGTGTCATATCAATACAAACAATAGAAATAAACATGAGAATGCCTAAACATTTGTAATTGCAACAATTTTCTGTGCGGAGTGATGCATTATCTGACAGAAATGCAGGGGTGCCAATATTTTTGCCCATGACTGTATATGTTTTATCACACAGTATGTAAACACCGTGATTCCCATGATTCACAAAAGCAAACCTTCTGGAAAATGTAATGGTCCAAGACTGCCATCATCTTTAATTTACCTTTAATAAATGAATCTGTAAATGTTTCCTGTATTGGCCATGGCCATGTTTGTGCAGCATTGCGTCTTTGATGGTCCACTGAGACACTTCATGCTGCTTTCACTTATGAATGTCACGAACGCCATATGCCTGGGGAACAAACTGAATACTCAAACAAACTATATAGTGTTTGCATTAGAAGAAGGAATAAAAGCCTTTCAAAGCATTGTGTGGGAGAGAGCAGTTAATTAATGAAGGTGAAAGCTGAATTTCCATTATATGTATATATATCCATAATATATGTACAATGAAAAAAAAATTGTCTCTTGTAAGAGTGTTCAGAAAAGTCCATTCATACTATCGGTGCATGTTAAGTGAGCGTTGGACAACGCATCTCAGTGCTTGCATTCTTTTGTTAAAAACTTTATTCAACTTGACAGCCCATTTAGCTGTGTGCTCCGCAGCATGTTGCAATGCCTTACAATTGGCACACGGCCATAAACAAATACTGCAATCAGATCCGTAAAGCATGTTGTTTATTACAGATCAGAATGCAGCAGCATTGTATGCGATTGGCCCGGGCACACAGCTGTGTTGATCAGTAAAATTGCGCTCTGAAATATCTAAAAAATCAAAGTTGAAAAAAAATGTGCACCCATACATGTGTACACGTGTACATTTAAGCTAGAGCAGGGGTGAGCAACTCCAGCTGTGCTTTAACTACAAAGCCCAACATGCTTCTGACCTATGGAAGTCATGACTGTAACTGTAAGGCTGGGTTCACACCTAGGCGTATCGAATATGCTCGTTTGTCGCGTGTTTCGCGTTGCGCGTTTTTACCTTGATCCGCGCGTTTCTGAGGACTACCTGGCTGTATTACAATGGATATGCGCGGCAAATACGCCCCAAAGAAGCTCCTGTACTTCTTTGGGCGTAGGGCGTTTTGTAGCACGTTCAGACGGCCTGAAATACGCACAGGTGTGAACCATACCCATAGGAAACTATGGGATTTCGGTGTTTGAACGTTTTGCACGAACGCGCTACAAAACGCCCAGGTGTGAACCGGGCCTCAGTCTTGCAATGCCTCATGGGACTTGTAGTTCCACAACAGTTGGAGGGCCGGAGTTGCTCTCCCCTGAGCTAGAGGAATGGAAGGAACATTTTGCAGATCTGTATGTTAATGCATGTTTATGGAAGTACTTTACTGAGCATTAGATACGTGTTTACGCAGGATCTGGAGGGGAAAATCCTGCGTAGATATCAGTAAATTCATTACGACCATGTGCAGGAGACCTTCAAGCGCATTCCAACATGCTGAGCAAGAATGCAACAAGTAATCATTTTTTTTCATCCAATGCAGCATGTAGCTATGAACTGAACTAACAGGGCATATGGAAAATTTCTCTGTTTATGGGTTGGGACTACATTGGGCAACGCCGCCCAATATAGCCCAACTGGCCCAGTGTGAAGGAACCCTAAAAAGGCTTAAACACAAATTGTTGTCATAGTGCAACGTTTTCTTGGTCTTATTCATATTCTGGGATATCCCATGGAGAGTCTAAAGATTACGATTTGGTGACCTACGAGTCTGTTTGTGTAAAGCCGGCTTAAAAGATGCCCATTTCTGGGGCACACAAAAGGATAATAAAGTCCTTTCAGGGGTTCTTCTTCCTCTATTGTGATCTAAGCATGTTTCATGATACACCCTAACTATGGGTATAACATCAAACATGGTCAGAAAGGTAAACTTAGCCTTGAAATGTTTTTATAGAGGTCAAGGTACAGTAAGGTGACCTCTAATACCGTATTATTATTTTAATAAAATTCCTCTTTTAATAATCTTTACAGTCTAAATGACTTCATGAAACAAATTGCAGAAGATAGTAACAAAGACCATCCCAGCCGGCCCTTCGTATATCTGTGGCTCATTGAAGTGTGTTACCTTTTGAGCTGACAATGCACAGCAACAGATTTAAAAAAATTACCTGCAGCATTTTTCGACATCAATACAACACACACATCCATTGAATTTTGGGATGCTGCAGTGCACCCACTATACTTACACACGAGGAGAACATGGGAGAGAGAATCTTTTTCTTATTGCAGAGTGTAAAGTATAAAATTGAACTCTTTTCTGTGCGCAGGATAAGACAACTATATCAGGTAAAGAAGATGTAAATCCTAACCGAATGACATTTATAGACTCATTTAACAAGCACCGCACATTCATATTGCACAGCTATATGCTTTACAAATGTGCTCAGCTAGCTTCAGGACCCTAAAAAGGGACTTCCAGAGAAATTCCAGGGACAGTAAAAGTT
Organism: Nanorana parkeri; assembly: GCF_000935625.1. Taxonomy (NCBI): domain Eukaryota; kingdom Metazoa; phylum Chordata; class Amphibia; order Anura; family Dicroglossidae; genus Nanorana; species Nanorana parkeri. The sequence continues at coordinate 1,177,509 of NW_017306731.1, forward strand.
TTACCTTGCAGTGGGGCTTCCTCTACACTGCAAGGGTAACTGCTCGGTTATCCCTCCAGGCTGCTAGACCGCTCACCACAACCTCTTCTCCCATTCAGTCCAACAGTCTAAGGACAATGCAGGCTCAATAGATCTGCATTGTACACAAGGACACCAAGGCACAGTCCTCAGCCGAGACAGAAGGGGAAAAGATCAGATCGCCGGGTGAGCGGGGATCAGGTAATAAAATTGCCTTTTCCAGTCGCAGTAAAGACTAGAAAGACAAAATGCACAACTTACCCCTGTCATGCATCCTTGTAATCCACATTCGGTGCTCAGATAACTTTCTCCCAGAGTACATAGTGTGCCGCCCCAATAGGGGCATAGAATATGTTGTAGAAG